>NC_041335.1:10159682-10459682 GCF_004354835.1 Perca flavescens
TGAAATATAGCTTTGAGTTGACATTTAAGCCTTTATTTTTTACTTTCCTTCATCAGAATGCTCCGAAAATGCACAGGGACATTAAGGGATGTGTATCCTATCACCCTGGGGTGAAATCAGTCTGGCTAATATGGAGGTTTGGGTTTTAGAGCAGCCTGAATAAGACTTACAATATGGCTTTAAATAGCAGCCTCAAACAGAGTTGAAATATAGCTTTAAGTTGACATTTAAGCCTTTATTTTTAAAATTCTTCATCAGAATGCTCCGAAAATGCACAGGGACATTAAGGGATGTGTATCCTATCACCCTGGGGTGAAATGAGTCTGGCTAATATGGAGGTTTGGTTTTTATAGCAGCCTGAATAAGACTTACAATATGGCTTTAAATAGCAGCCTCAGAGTTGAAATATAGCTTTGAGTTGACATTTAAGCCTTTATTTTTACTTTCCTTCATCAGAATGCTCCGAAAATGCACAGGGACATTAAGGGATGTGTATCCTATCACCCTGGGGTGAAATCAGTCTGGCTAATATGGAGGTTTGGGTTTTAGAGCAGCCTGAATAAGACTTACAATATGGCTTTAAATAGCAGCCTCAAACAGAGTTGAAATATAGCTTTAAGTTGACATTTAAGCCTTTTTTTAACTTTCCTTCATCAGAATGCTCCGAAAATGCACAGGGACATTAAGGGATGTGTATCCTATCACCCTGGGGTGAAATGAGTCTGGCTAATATGGAGGTTTGGTTTTTATAGCAGCCTGAATAAGACTTACAATATGGCTTTAAATAGCAGCCTCAAACAGAGTTGAAATATAGCTTTAAGTTGACATTTAAGCCTTTATTTTTATTTTTACTTTCCTTCATCAGAATGGAAAATGCACAGGGACATTAGGGGGATGTGTATCCTATCACCCTGGGGGGGTGAAATGAGTCTGGCTAATATGGAGGTTTGGTTTTTATAGCAGCCTGAATAAGACTTACAATATGGCTTTAAATAGCAGCCTCAAACAGAGTTGAAATATAGCTTTAAGTTGACATTTAAGCCTTTATTTTTACTTTCCTTCATCAGAATGCTCCGAAAATGCACAGGGACATTAAGGGATGTGTATCCTATCACCCTGGGGTGAAATGAGTCTGGCTAATATGGAGGTTTGGTTTTTATAGCAGCCTGAATAAGACTTACAATATGGCTTTAAATAGCAGCCTCAAACAGAGTTGAAATATAGCTTTAAGTTGACATTTAAGCCTTTATTTTTACTTTCCTTCATCAGAATGCTCTGAAAAAAATGCACAGGGACATTAAGGGATGTGTATCCTATCACCCTGGGGTGAAATGAGTCTGGCTAATATGGAGGTTTGGTTTTTATAGCAGCCTGAATAAGACTTACAATATGGCTTTAAATAGCAGCCTCAAACAGAGTTGAAATATAGCTTTAAGTTGACATTTAAGCCTTTATTTTTACTTTCCTTCATCAGAATGCTCCGAAAATGCACAGGGACATTAAGGGATGTGTATCCTATCACCCTGGGGTGAAATGAGTCTGGCTAATATGGAGGTTTGGTTTTTATAGCAGCCTGAATAAGACTTACAATATGGCTTTAAATAGCAGCCTCAAACAGAGTTGAAATATAGCTTTAAGTTGACATTTAAGCCTTTATTTTTACTTTCCTTCATCAGAATGCTCTGAAAATGCACAGGGACATTAAGGGATGTGTATCCTATCACCCTGGGGTGAAATGAGTCTGGCTAATATGGAGGTTTGGTTTTTTAGCAGCCTGAATAAGACTTACAATATGGCTTTAAATAGCAGCCTCAAACAGAGTTGAAATATAGCTTTAAGTTGACATTTAAGCCTTTATTTTTAACTTTCCTTCATCAGAATGCTCTGAAAAATGCACAGGGACATTAAGGGATGTGTATCCTATCACCCTGGGGTGAAATGAGTCTGGCTAATATGGAGGTTTGGTTTTTATAGCAGCCTGAATAAGACTTACAATATGGCTTTAAATAGCAGCCTCAAACAGAGTTGAAATATAGCTTTAAGTTGACATTTAAGCCTTTTTTTTTTAACTTTCCTTCATCAGAATGCTCCGAAAATGCACAGGGACATTAAGGGATGTGTATCCTATCACCCGGGGGTGAAATGAGTCTGGCTAATATGGAGGTTTGGGTTTTATAGCAGCCTGAATAAGACTTACAATATGGCTTTAAATAGCAGCCTCAAACAGAGTTGAAATATAGCTTTAAGTTGACATTTAAGCCTTTATTTTTTACTTTCCTTCATCAGAATGCTCAAAAAAATGCACAGGGACATTAAGGGATGTGTATCCTATCACCCTGGGGTGAAATGAGTCTGGCTAATATGGAGGTTTGGGTTTTATAGCAGCCTGAATAAGACTTACAATATGGCTTTAAATAGCAGCCTCAAACAGAGTTGAAATATAGCTTTAAGTTGACATTTAAGCCTTTATTTTTACTTTCCTTCATCAGAATGCTCCGAAAATGCACAGGGACATTAAGGGATGTGTATCCTATCACCTGGGGGGGTGAAATGAGTCTGGCTAATATGGAGGTTTGGTTTTTATAGCAGCCTGAATAAGACTTACAATATGGCTTTTAAATAGCCTCAAACAGAGTTGAAATATAGCTTTAAGTTGACATTTAAGCCTTTATTTTTTTTTCCTTCATCAGAATGCTCCGAAAATGCACAGGGACATTAGGGATGTGTATCCTATCACCCTGGGGTGAAATGAGTCTGGCTAATATGGAGGTTTGGTTTTTTATAGCAGCCTGAATAAGACTTACAATATTTTTAAATAGCAGCCTCAGAGTTGAAATATAGCTTTAAGTTGACATTTAAGCCTTTATTTTTTACTTTCCTTCATCAGAATGCTCTGAAAATGCACAGGGACATTAAGGGATGTGTATCCTATCACCCTGGGGTGAAATGAGTCTGGCTAATATGGAGGTTTGGTTTTTAGAGCAGCCTGAATAAGACTTACAATATGGCTTTAAATAGCAGCCTCAAACAGAGTTGAAATATAGCTTTTTAAGTTGACATTTAAGCCTTTATTTTTAACTTTCCTTCATCAGAATGCTCCGAAAATGCACAGGGACATTAAGGGATGTGTATCCTATCACCCTGGGGTGAAATGAGTCTGGCTAATATGGAGGTTTGGTTTTTATAGCAGCCTGAATAAGACTTACAATATGGCTTTAAATAGCAGCCTCAAACAGAGTTGAAATATAGCTTTAAGTTGACATTTAAGCCTTTATTTTTACTTTCCTTCATCAGAATGCTCCAAAAATGCACAGGGACATTAAGGGATGTGTATCCTATCACCCTGGGGTGAAATGAGTCTGGCTAATATGGAGGTTTGGTTTTTAGAGCAGCCTGAATAAGACTTACAATATGGCTTTAAATAGCAGCCTCAAACAGAGTTGAAATATAGCTTTAAGTTGACATTTAAGCCTTTATTTTAACTTTCCTTCATCAGAATGCTCCGAAAATGCACAGGGACATTAAGGGATGTGTATCCTATCACCCTGGGGTGAAATGAGTCTGGCTAATATGGAGGTTTGGTTTTTATAGCAGCCTGAATAAGACTTACAATATGGCTTTAAATAGCAGCCTCAAACAGAGTTGAAATATAGCTTTAAGTTGACATTTAAGCCTTTATTTTTACTTTCCTTCATCAGAATGCTCAGGAAAACGCACAGGGACATTAAGGGATGTGTATCCTATCACCCTGGGGTGAAATGAGTCTGGCTAATATGGAGGTTTGGTTTTTATAGCAGCCTGAATAAGACTTACAATATGGCTTTAAATAGCAGCCTCAAACAGAGTTGAAATATAGCTTTAAGTTGACATTTAAGCCTTTTTTTTTTACTTTCCTTCATCAGAATGCTCCGAAAATGCACAGGGACATTAAGGGATGTGTATCCTATCACCCTGGGGTGAAATGAGTCTAGCTAATATGGAGGTTTGGGTTTTATAGCAGCCTGAAATAAGACTTACAATATGGCTTTAAATAGCACCCAAAAACAGAGTTGAAATATAGCTTTGAGTTGACATTTAAGCCTTTTTTTTTACTTTTCTTCATCAGAATGCTCCGAAAATGCACAGGGACATTAAGGGATGTGTATCCTATCACCCTGGGGTGAAATGAGTCTGGCTAATATGGAGGTTTGGTTTTTATAGCAGCCTGAATAAGACTTACAATATGGCTTTAAATAGCAGCCTCAAACAGAGTTGAAATATAGCTTTAAGTTGACATTTAAGCCTTTATTTTTTACTTTCCTTCATCAGAATGCTCTGAAAAATGCACAGGGACATTAAGGGATGTGTATCCTATCACCCTGGGGTGAAATGAGTCTGGCTAATATGGAGGTTTGGTTTTTATAGCAGCCTGAATAAGACTTACAATATGGCTTTAAATAGCAGCCTCAAACAGAGTTGAAATATAGCTTTAAGTTGACATTTAAGCCTTTATTTTTACTTTCCTTCATCAGAATGCTCCGAAAATGCACAGGGACATTAAGGATGTGTCCTATCACCCTGGGGTGAAATGAGTCTGGCTAATATGGAGGTTTGGTTTTTTTATAGCAGCCTGAATAAGACTTACAATATGGCTTTAAATAGCAGCCTCAAACAGAGTTGAAATATAGCTTTAAGTTGACATTTAAGCCTTTATTTTTAACTTTCCTTCATCAGAATGCTCGAAAATGCACAGGGACATTAAGGGATGTGTATCCTATCACCCTGGGGTGAAATGAGTGGCTAATATGGAGGTTTGGTTTTTTATAGCAGCCTGAATAAGACTTACAATATGGCTTTAAATAGCAGCCTCAAACAGAGTTGAAATATAGCTTTAAGTTGACATTTAAGCCTTTATTTTTACTTTCCTTCATCAGAATGCTCCGAAAATGCACAGGGACATTAAGGGATGTGTATCCTATCACCCTGGGGTGAAATGAGTCTGGCTAATATGGAGTTTTGGTTTTTAGCAGCCTGAATAAGACTTACAATATGGCTTTAAATAGCAGCCTCAAACAGAGTTGAAATATAGCAGCCTTTATTTTTAAAATTCTTCATCAGAATGCTCCGAAAAGAGGGACTTACCAATATGGCTTTAAATAGCAGCCTGAATAAGACTTGAAATATGGCTTTAAATATCAGCCTCAAACAGAGTTGAAATATAGCTTTAAGTTGACATTTAAGCCTTTTTTTAAACTTTCCTTCATCAGAATGCTCCGAAAATGCACAGGGACATTAAGGGATGTGTATCCTATCACCCTGGGGTGAAATGAGTCTGGCTAATATGGAGGTTTGGTTTTTATAGCAGCCTGAATAAGACTTACAATATGGCTTTAAATAGCAGCCTCAAACAGAGTTGAAATATAGCTTTAAGTTGACATTTAAGCCTTTATTTTTTAACTTTCCTTCATCAGAATGCTCCGAAAATGCACAGGGACATTAAGGGATGTGTATCCTATCACCCTGGGGTGAAATGAGTCTGGCTAATATGGAGGTTTGGTTTTTATAGCAGCCTGAATAAGACTTACAATATGGCTTTAAATAGCAGCCTCAAACAGAGTTGAAATATAGCTTTAAGTTGACATTTAAGCCTTTATTTTTACTTTCCTTCATCAGAATGCTCCGAAAATGCACAGGGACATTAAGGGATGTGTATCCTATCACCCTGGGGTGAAATGAGTCTGGCTAATATGGAGGGTTTGGTTTTAGAGCAGCCTGAATAAGACTTACAATATGGCTTTAAATAGCAGCCTCAAACAGAGTTGAAATATAGCTTTAAGTTGACATTTAAGCCTTTATTTTTACTTTTCTTCATCAGAATGCTGATAAAATGCACAGGGACATTAAGGGATGTGTATCCTATCACCCTGGGGTGAAATGAGTCTGGCTAATATGGAGGTTTGGTTTTTATAGCAGCCTGAATAAGACTTACAATATGGCTTTAAATAGCAGCCTCAAACAGAGTTGAAATATAGCTTTAAGTTGACATTTAAGCCTTTATTTTTACTTTCCTTCATCAGAATGCTCTGAAAAATGCACAGGGACATTAAGGGATGTGTATCCTATCACCCTGGGGTGAAATGAGTCTGGCTAATATGGAGGTTTGGTTTTTATAGCAGCCTGAATAAGACTTACAATATGGCTTTAAATAGCAGCCTCAAACAGAGTTGAAATATAGCTTTAAGTTGACATTTAAGCCTTTTTTTTAAAATTTCCTTCATCAGAATGCTCCGAAAATGCACAGGGACATTAAGGGATGTGTATCCTATCACCCTGGGGTGAAATGAGTCTGGCTAATATGGAGGTTTGGTTTTTATAGCAGCCTGAATAAGACTTACAATATGGCTTTAAATAGCAGCCTCAAACAGAGTTGAAATATAGCTTTAAGTTGACATTTAAGCCTTTATTTTTACTTTCCTTCATCAGAATGCTCCGAAAATGCACAGGGACATTAAGGGATGTGTATCCTATCACCCTGGGGTGAAATGAGTCTGGCTAATATGGAGGTTTGGTTTTTAGAGCAGCCTGAATAAGACTTACAATATGGCTTTAAATAGCAGCCTCAAACAGAGTTGAAATATAGCTTTAAGTTGACATTTAAGCCTTTATTTTTTTAAAACTTTCCTTCATCAGAATGCTCTGAAAATGCACAGGGACATTAAGGGATGTGTATCCTATCACCCTGGGGTGAAATGAGTCTGGCTAATATGGAGGTTTGGTTTTTATAGCAGCCTGAATAAGACTTACAATATGGCTTTAAATAGCAGCCTCAAACAGAGTTGAAATATAGCTTTAAGTTGACATTTAAGCCTTTATTTTTTTTCCTTCATCAGAATGCTCGAAAATGCACAGGGACATTAAGGGATGTGTATCCTATCACCCTGGGGTGAAATGAGTCTGGCTAATATGGAGGTTTGTTTTTTATAGCAGCCTGAATAAGACTTACAATATGGCTTTAAATAGCAGCCTCAAACAGAGTTGAAATATAGCTTTAAGTTGACATTTAAGCCTTTTATTTTTACTTTCCTTCATCAGAATGCTCGAAAAAATGCACAGGGACATTAAGGGATGTGTATCCTATCACCCTGGGGTGAAATGAGTCTGGCTAATATGGAGGTTTGGGTTTTAGAGCAGCCTGAATAAGACTTACAATATGGCTTTAAATAGCAGCCTCAAACAGAGTTGAAATATAGCTTTAAGTTGACATTTAAGCCTTTTTTTTTTACTTTCCTTCATCAGAATGCTCTGAAAAATGCACAGGGACATTAAGGGATGTGTATCCTATCACCCTGGGGTGAAATGAGTCTGGCTAATATGGAGGTTTGGTTTTTAGAGCAGCCTGAATAAGACTTACAATATGGCTTTAAATAGCAGCCTCAAACAGAGTTGAAATATAGCTTTAAGTTGACATTTAAGCCTTTATTTTTAACTTTCCTTCATCAGAATGCTCGAAAATGCACAGGGACATTAAGGGATGTGTATCCTATCAGCTAATATGGAGGTTTGGTTTTATAGCAGCCTGAATAAGACTTACAATATGGCTTTAAATAGCAGCCTCAAACAGAGTTGAAATATAGCTTTAAGTTGACATTTAAGCCTTTATTTTTAACTTTCCTTCATCAGAATGCTCGAAAATGCACAGGGACATTAAGGGATGTGTATCCTATCACCCTGGGGTGAAAAGTCAGCTAATCTGGAGGTCTGGCTAATATGGAGGTTTGGGTTTTAGAGCAGCCTGAATAAGACTTACAATATGGCTTTAAATAGCAGCCTCAAACAGAGTTGAAATATAGCTTTAAGTTGACATTTAAGCCTTTATTTTTACTTTCCTTCATCAGAATGCTCCGAAAATGCACAGGGACATTAAGGGATGTGTATCCTATCACCCTGGGGTGAAATGAGTCTGGCTAATATGGAGGTTTGGTTTTTATAGCAGCCTGAATAAGACTTACAATATGGCTTTAAATAGCAGCCTCAAACAGAGTTGAAATATAGCTTTAAGTTGACATTTAAGCCTTTATTTTTAAAATTCTTCATCAGAATGCCGAAAAAATGCACAGGGACATTAAGGGATGTGTATCCTATCACCCTGGGGTGAAATGAGTCTGGCTAATATGGAGGTTTGGTTTTTATAGCAGCCTGAATAAGACTTACAATATGGCTTTAAATAGCAGCCTCAGAGTTGAAATATAGCTTTGAGTTGACATTTAAGCCTTTATTTTTACTTTCCTTCATCAGAATGCTCCGAAAATGCACAGGGACATTAAGGGATGTGTATCCTATCACCCTGGGGTGAAATCAGTCTGGCTAATATGGAGGTTTGGTTTTTAGAGCAGCCTGAATAAGACTTACAATATGGCTTTAAATAGCAGCCTCAAACAGAGTTGAAATATAGCTTTAAGTTGACATTTAAGCCTTTATTTTTACTTTTCTTCATCAGAATGCTCCGAAAATGCACAGGGACATTAAGGGATGTGTATCCTATCACCCTGGGGTGAAATGAGTCTGGCTAATATGGAGGTTTGGTTTTTATAGCAGCCTGAATAAGACTTACAATATGGCTTTAAATAGCAGCCTCAAACAGAGTTGAAATATAGCTTTAAGTTGACATTTAAGCCTTTATTTTTAAAATTCTTCATCAGAATGCTCTGAAAAAAATGCACAGGGACATTAAGGGATGTGTATCCTATCACTGTATCACATATTGTAGGTTAATTTGTTAAGATGCCGAAGAGACACTGATGCCAAACTCCACTGAAACTTCAGCGCATTTAGGAAATCTTTGCTTTTTGGCAACACTGATAATCAAATAATATGTATGGCTTACAGATATGCTTATTGAATTTAATTTCAACCAAATAAATACGTTTTTGGTATAGATTCATTCGTGTGACATCTTCTAATATGTTTTACCACTAATGTACCCTTGCTAAAAAAGAGGGGTTTAAAGGAACACTCCGACTTATTGGGAATTTAGCTTATTCACTGTAACCCCCAGAGTTAGACAAGTCGATACATATCCTTCTCATCTCCGTGCGTGCTGTAATGCTGTCTGACGGCTCCAGCGGCATCAGGCCAGCACAGAACATGCAGGTTACTGGTTCCAGCAATCCTACTGCTCCGAATAAGTGACAAAATAACGCCAACATGTTCCTATTTACATGTTGTGATTTATAGAGTCACAGCGTGTACAAAAAACAACGTAACATGAGACACAGCCGTCTTCTAACTGTAAACAAACCGGGAACTATATTCTCAGGCGGAAGAATATAGTACTTGGGCGGAGTGATATGCTCGCAGCAAGCCTGTCTGAGAATATAGTTCCCGCTTTGTTTACTGTTAGAAGATGGCTGTGTCTCATGTTACGTTGTTTTTTGTACACGCTGTGACTATACAAATCACAACATGTAAATAGGAACATGTTGGCATTATTTTGTCACTTTTGTCACAATTCGGAGCAGTAGGCTAGTTGGAACCAGTTACCTGCAGGATCTGTGCTGGGCTAAGCTAATGCTGGAACCGTCAGGCAGCATTACAGCACGCACGGAGATGAGAATTGCTGGAACGTTTTACAGATCTTGGTGAAACTGGATCATATTTTATGGAGAAAATGTTTTTTTAGGTTTTCCCTCTGATGTCCTCTGGCTGCTCTGTCTCAATCTCTGCGATTTACTGAGTTTCCTAATAGACAGAAAGCTTTGCTTTACTGTTGCTTAAGTAATGCTAACCGCTAACTAGCTGCTGTCAGCCAGTTAGTTCAGTTAGCCCTGTTAGCCGTGCTGCCAGGATTGGGAGCTCGGAGCATCAGGGCAGTGCTGGTGTTTATACCGTTAGCACAGGAATTTTGCACCGATTGAGGGTTTTCAGGTTTGGGGTGGGCCTGAATGCTAACTGGTGGGCCCGAATGCTGACTGTACCCATGTCCATATTATGGCAGCAATGTATAAATTATACTATGAAACTGTCAGGGTGCCAAATAATACCAGTGTTATGCAATGTTGCTTTAAGCACAATCATACAGGAAACAAAATCATGGTCATTATAAAATCCAAAAAGTCCCTTAAGTATAAAAAATAAACAATTGTTATGAAATAAGCTTGGAAATTGGTGTGAGAACTGCCTCTGATTTTTTATATTGTACTTTGTTCGCAATATACATGACTTTGATTCCTTTATTCTATTTTTTTAGTCACAAACACTGACATAGCACCAGAGGGGTGGACCACGAAGCAAGTTCAATAGAGCCAGAGTTTCTTTGCCTTAGCTGGCTCGATGAAGTGCTACTGCAAATGCACGTCTGCGTACGGTGGCATATATCACCGTAACATTAGGGCTCAACAAGTTTGCATGTATATTTTCCTGAGTTGAGAATCTGTATCGCTCATAGACTGAATATTGACTATAGAGTGACGCTATTTCCAAAAGAGTTGATAAGTGAAAGGCGCTTTTTAGCCGATTTCATACTAAAACTGGGAATTTCTGCCAGTCTCGCTTTGTGGTAGGCTATAGCCCTCAGATATTCACCAACCCTGGATGTGCTCTAGATCTACAGCTCCAACAGCAGTTGTTTTGCTATCTCGGGATTCAATTGTTGAAACGTCACCAAATTTAATTTGTACATTGAGTAGTTAGAGGAGATATGTCAATGTTTCAGGTTTATTTTAATTTAATATAACATTATGTGGCCAGCATTGTTCCCGATCACCCTGCGTTGGTGAGTCTTTGGTTTTGAATTGTGCGAGCTGCTTGGACTCCAGTATTCCTGTTTTCAAGTCTAGTTTCCAAATGAAACTTTATATTTCTGAGGGGTTTTTACGCTTTCTGCAGGAACCAATGGGCTTTGAGCTGAGAGCAATATAGTTTATCATGTAATATAATAATTTCTGCCTTCTTATTTAAAGGGAACTTGCGTATTTTAATCCATCTGGATGTGAGATGAGCTCCTTTGAGGTGCTACTATGCTGCCTGAGCTCCTTCCCTTTGATTCAACCCTCCCTTAGATGCAGGAACACCCAGGTTATAATAATATGTTATTATGATGCATTATTCTTATGCATCACTCCTCTCTTCAGTTCAAAAAACACAAACTGAGTTCATTTAAGTCAGTGGTCTAAAATTTAACAGGCATGTGTCAGTACCTTACACTAAAAGTAAAGGGCTCACCAACACCAGAGTCAGCGGCAGGACGACCAGTCTGATGATAAAAGGCCTCGGATCTGATGGAACACATAGACGCTCATCACATCACACCACATTTATGTTTGTTAAGGAAATGATTTCTTATCAGGCCATTGAGGTTGAGCTGGTCATCCACTAATCACAGGGCCAGTGGTTCCATCCTGCTGTCCAGACGTTGAAGTGTCTATGGGCAAGAAACTGAAGGAACTATGGAGCAGTAGTCAACTTTTTGGCAAAGACACAGGCGACGTGATGCAACCCCACAGTCGGCCTTCATCACCACTAGTTCTTTACCGTCTGCCTAGTGCAGGGGTTGCGAACCTGTGGCTCTTGAGCCGTATGCGGCTCTTTGCCTGCTCCTTTGAGGCTCTTACTGTGTGCTGTGTTATTGGTGGATTTTGTTTTGTTACTTTTTGAAACATTTCAGATAAGTAAAAAAAAAAAAAAAAAAAAGCATTTGAATGCATCTGCCAGTACATTTGCCAATTATTTTAAAATAAAAAATAATGCAGCAGTTTTTTTATGGACAGATTCTGCAACCTGAGGAAAAACAGCAGCCACAGATCACAGATCACCATCAGATTGTGTGAAAGCCCCTCTAGTGACAAATGAGTGAAAGAGTGGCCACAACCGAGTACAACCAGACCTAAAAAGGATTGTGGATAACAAAGACTGTCAGGTTTCACACTGAGTCAATCTAAGTAAGAAAAAAAACCCTATGAAAACTGCTATGTATTATGACTGTCATTAGATCTGGAAGTCACTGTTGCTGTTGTAATGTGGACCTGCATGTGTTGTGTGGCTTTTTGCTATGGTGCGTGTTTTTTGTGGCTCTTTATGCTAAACTGGTTGGCCACCCCTGGTCTAGTGTGTCAGCAATTTTAGAGGCTAAGGGGTGTATGACAGATGTGGAGGCAGTGAAGCCTTTGTAATTGGTCATGTCAGAATGTGCTTCTCATACTGAAACACCTCACTCAGTTCTCAGAAAACCAAAGTTTGCTGATGCCATTTAAACACTTTGTATAAGTTTGGTTATTATATGACATGTAACACAAAGTTAGTCAAAATCATTTTCACTCAGTTTGGACCAATCCTCCTTTCCCTTCCAAACGGTCAGCTTACCTATGCCAGTTAGAGAGAGCAGAGGAGAAGTTATGAGATATAACATAGTGATAAACACAGCTGTAGCTTCCTTGACAGGCGGGCTCAGCAGCAGGAAAAAAGGAAGTGCGCGTAGTGATTGAAAGCTGGCTGGGTGGAGTTGTGTGCTGAGTTGGAGGAGGTGAAGGTGAGCTGGAAGGAGCCTCCTTGGTACTGTGGCTAAATGGAGCAGCTGATGTTGAAGGGGGAGCCCCTGAATACCCGAAACCCCTGCTGCTTGGCCTCAGAGACCCCGTCCATGGAGGAGATGTTGGGCTTAAGCAAGCAGCAGGTCTGTCAACACAGACGCATGATATAATGTCACATTCACCCTCCAGATAGACAGACAGACAGACAGACAGGTTCCTCTTGGTGTGTCCTTCCAGGTGAAGATCAACAGTCTGTGAAGGGTTTGAAGCTTCCAGAAAAAAGCCCACATCTAACTTTAGGATGTCTTCGTCCTGAATAACTTTATAGTTCAGTCCAACGAAAAATACTGACTCACTGTGACAGATTCAGGAACACACTGGAAACATTACTGTCATAAATTATGTCATAAATGATGTCACTGATGGGCTTGCATGAACAGGTGAGATTCAGTATGGAGAAATCAAAACCTGATGTTGCACATTCATTCAGAGCGGAGGCAGATTGAACAATTCTCGAGCTCTCTGCAGGCAACAGCTGCTGTCTTCAGGATCCATTTAGAGTTAAAGTTACTCACTGGTCTCCAGTCTCCCTGATGTTTCAGCTGCAGACTTCCTGCACATTCACTGTGTCCTCCCATCAACCCGACAGATAGATAGATCGATAATCGAGGGTGGTCGGGGTTTATCCATGATAGATAACAGTTTGTTCAGTGACCTCTTCTCCACCACAGCTTCAAAAGTGTCCTGTTTGCAGCCAATAACGAAGCCATTGTCTTAGCTCAATATCTATAAGTTGTCACTTATCTGTGTTGGCTTCTAGTAATATTTAAAGTTGCATTGGTTAGTTAAACTCAAACCCTCAGAGTTACCTGACAGAGCGAAAAAACGCACTCTCACCTACACTAGGCGCCGATTTATGTTTTCCTCCGTGGGTGCTCACGGCACATGCCCTTTAAAAAAAAAAGTAGTCAAAAAATGTTTGCATTTCAGAACATTAGGAAACGGACAGCAGCCGATACAAACACACTATTAACTCTATAATAAAGCCGTAAAGTAGGCTATCTTTCAACTCAGAACAGCGGCACTTCTCACAAATGGAGCTTAGCGTAAGTTCTTATAGGAAGACTTTATATTCCTTTTTTCATCGCTCCTAATGATCAGCTGTTTCATGGTATGTCATTTGTCAGTAGCAAGTCAGATCCAGCTGTGTTGTTGTTAGTTAAACCAAGCAGAGTTGGCCATTTGTCATAAGCCTATCACAGCATGACATCCTGCTTTAAATGTGCTCTCTCCTCCGCGGCTATCAGTTGTCATTTCAGGAATTGACTACCGGTGGTCTCTCCCACGGCCTCGGGTATCATCAGCGCTTGGCTGTCAATGGTTCCTCTGCACCTTCATCACCACCACCAGTGTCTGGACTCCATCGGGGGATATGTTTGGGTTTCACTAACCCTTTATGACATTTGGTTTCGATGGAGTCCAATCTCCAGAGACTCGTTACATTTTCTGTACAATAAATATGTTCATATTTGCAAGGAAGTATCTCTTGATTGAAATACAGATCGGATTAGAGATGAGAAGTTTAACTGACCACCAACTACCACTGGCCTAACGAAGCACCACGACCGGCTGCTCGCTATGCTCTGTATCTAGGGCACAGTAACTGATTCTGGGGTATCAACCGCGATCAGCTTCATGGGAAATTAAGAACTCCCTGCACTGGTGTTGGATGTCGTTGATGCACTTGCATCATTAGGTTTGCTTTTTTAATAACAAATCTGTCCATTTAATTCTCACTCTGATTACCTAACGCACATGCATGCACTGTGGGGGGGGGGGATGGAGGCGTTTTCATCCAAGAGACGCTGTGATTGGTGGATAGGATATGGAGCAGGGGACTGACAGCGACATAACCAATCACATTATGACAAACGCTCCACTTAGCACCAATTGCAATGTTTAATTTTAAATGAATGTAGCCTACTGGCAGTCTGGCACACGTGGGTGCTTAGTGGGTGCCCGGTATTTTCCGTGGGTGCTCGAGCTCCGGAGCACTCACGGTATCGGCGTCTATGGTTGCAGTGTTGTGAACAGAGAAGCGTGTAGCCAGCGCAGCAGCAGAACGACTGTGTCTGTGCCTGCCCTGTGGGGATAGAGATTTTTGTGGATTTGTTGGCATCTGTCACTCAAGAATTATGTGTTATGAACTTTTTTTTTTTTATAACTAAATTGAGCTCAAGGTTTTCAAAAAAATCTGATAGGTACGCATACCCACCGTCCCCACCAAAATCAACATCCATGCATTTGATGGAGAAATCAAACTTCACGACAAGTCCAAATTGTTTGACTTTACTTGAGGACAAGGAAAAAGGAGAAAATAAACATGACACAATTATAATGGTCTCATGACAGCCAATGTAAAACCCAACCACTTCATGGCCGTTTAATGTAAGCTAAATAATTTCTTAAAGTTTGATAATAAGGCAGACTATGACATATTTATGACATTTATGTTTTCTAGGTTAATGGAAGCTTTTATTGTCTTGCTAAATGTCAAGTTGTCATAACACAGAGATTGTTGTGTTCGTTAATATAAAGTTGTCATAACAAACATCTCAAAAAATGCTAACTTTGCTTTAAAAGTGTCATAATTTACCGACACATAATGACAAAAGTCATAACCGTCATAATTATGATGGTGTCATATCATGTCCCTTCAAATAAAGTGTTACCTTATATTCTACAAATAAGCCCTAAAAGTATTGAATTTCGTTTAGTAAGGTCATGTTTTATTTTCGTCATGAACGGCATGAATACATTTTTTGTGTGGGTAACGTTTTTTCTTCATTTCATAGCATAAGAGGTGTAAATGCGACAAATATTTCATTTATTTTCTGTTATTAGAGTACAAACACGTCACAAAAATGTTTTATTAAATCCAGGTAATGTTACTTGATAAATACTTCTTTACTCTGGCTTAAAATTCGCTGATTTTCTATTATATGGCCATGAAGTTGGCATTCAATTTCATCCTAAGTGGTTTAAAAAGGTCATAACTCCGTTGATAGGGGAAGTAGTCCATTCTGATAGCTATTTCCCACCTGACAGAATGAGCTACCCTACCTTTAACCACAATTTTAGAGAAAGTAGTACATTCTGATAGATATTTCCTACCTGACATTATGAGCTACCCTACTTTTAACTGCATTCATGGATAAAGTAGTGCATTCTAATATATATTTCCCAGCTGACAGAATGAGCTACCCTACTTTTAACCACATTCATGGATGAAGTAGTGCAGTCTGATAGATATTTTCAACCTGTTATAATGAGCTACTCTAATTTAACTACATTTACGAAGGAAGTAGTCCATTCTGATAGATATTTCCCAGGTGACAGAATGAGCTACTCTACTTTCAACCACATTTATACAGGCAGTAGTCCGTTCTGATAGATATTTCCTACCTGTCATAATGAACAACCCTACTTTTAACGACATTCATGGATGAAGTAGCGCATTCTGATAGATATTTCCAACCTGTCATAATGACCTACCTTACTTTAACTACATTATAAAGGAAGTAATCCGTTCTGATAGATGTTTCGCACCTGACAGAATGAGCAACTCTACTTTAAACTACTGTAAATTTAGAGAGGATGTAGTCCATTCTGATAGATATTTTTCAGCTGAAAGAATGAGCTACCCTAATTTTAATCAGATTTATAGAGGAAGTAGTCCATTCTGATATGTCCCACCTGACAGAATGAGCTACTTTACTGTTAACCACATCTATACAGGAAATAGTACATTCTGATAGATATTTTCCACCTGACAGAATGAGCTACTCTACTTTCAACTACATTTATAGAGGAAGTATTCCATTCCGATAGATATTTCCTACCTGTCATAATGACCTACTTTACTTATGTTGTAAAGACTTCTATCACATGTCAGGCAATAACACAACTAGTAGCAATCAAATACTGGCAGGTGTATTGATAATTAGAAAGCTGTTTTGATTGGGTCATTTTGAACCACTAAAGTATTGGCTGCTGTAAATGAGGCTTTGCAATTTCATACGAAAAAAATAACTTCCCACAGTAGCATTTGCAACTGTTTTTATCAAGGGTTTTAAAATGTTTTCTCCTGTTAACTCCCATATAGGTATATAATATAAGACATTGCATTGATGTTTAACCAATTTATGCATCATATTTACAAAGACAAAACATGTTTTTTATATGGCATATTTATACATTAATCAATGTATGGTAAATAAATAGAGTAACCATACATAGTGTATGTGTAAGATACCTTCATTTCTGATATTTTGTATTCATGCAGACTATATATTTAACATATGATTTTTGTATTGTGTCTGGCATATCTGATCACTAAACATGAATGCATACTTTATATGTCCATATCTACAATTTTGAATGGTGACAAATATGACACTTTTATGTGCAAGATAGAGGTGTATACACAGTACTTACAGTATTCCACATATACATGCACTAGTGAGTATCCAGCGGTCCTTTCTTCTTTTGAATCTATGATGTGCTTTGCACAATAACAACCAAACCTAAATTACAGAATATTTTAGAATATTTGAAAAGTTTTCTCTTTGTGAAAACATTTTCAGCACTCATGCATACACAGTAAACAATACCTGGTGATTGATACTCTCTTTAGGGATGTTAAGTCCACTTCTGCCTGGCCATGTGGCTGTCTTAGCTGGAATTTTTGGTTCTAAAAATATGCCCTTGATGGATGGAGTGAACATTCACCACTTAAAAGAAGAGAGAGTAACAATGCTAATTGGAAAATAACTGCCTGACAAGAGGATTGCTTGTGCCATTTTAAGCTAGCGTCCCATCTCAGCTCTCATATCCATTAAACTGGGATCATCTTCTGCCTTGGGCGATAGGAGCATGAACGTGGTACTTCAGACACACACACACACAGTGTTTTTCTGACATGCACTATTGTTAGAAATTCTCTAAAAGACGTGTTCGTTCTGATTTCTGGAGGAGGAAGGAGAGGCTGGGGTCGAATTGAAAGTTAAACAAAAGGTTTAATGAAACTGCATGAAAACGACAAGACAAAACACAATCAAACATAAAACATAAAACACTGCAGCTGACAGCGGACTGATCTCATGCTTCTCCTTGCGGAGTTACAAAAGAACAGTCATGTGACATGACAAACAATACGCTGTAAACAGCGGACTTCAACGTGCTTCCCCTGTCGGGGTCACAGATTGAAGTGCCGAAATCACCTCAGTTTCCGAATTATATTCCTATGGAATTGTGGGTCTCTGATTAAAGACACACCTCTGATTTTAGGTTTACCCCAGGTCACAGACAAAGGTCGTTTCACATGGTAGTGCCGATTCTGTTCAAGTCTACAGAGTTTGCATTTCCTTTGTTCTAATCATGTCTGGCCCTGCAGGGAGTGGCTCCCCAAAACCAGAAACAATAGTTACCTTTCCTGTGGGGACAATGAGTCTTCTTCATATGCCAGGGCTCGACATTAAGGCTTGTCCGCTTGTCCGGGACAAGTGGATTTTTTGTAGGACAAGTGGAAGAGAAATTTACTTGCCCCACTGGACAAGTTAAAACTCAAACAAAACAAAATGCCACTCATTTCGTCAATGTTACAGAATTGAAACAAATACATATTTTACCCCACAACCCCGGGCAGCGGGTCGGCGGGCCGCTAACGTTAGACCCAGCCCGCTGTTCAGCGCATTCTCCGAAAGCGAAGCAGCATGAAAGCACGGCGAGCTAGCCGGTGTTAGCTTGCTAACTCCACCTTAACGTTACCTCCTCGCCACATCGTTCACAGAAAACAAGCTGAAAACAGAAGTCACTCGTGGCGATAGCAATGTGCTTTGTGTGGATGAAGCATTATATACGTTATTATGTGCCACTCATTCCGTTTATGTTACAGATTTTACTTTACCGATTTGAAACAAATACATTAACTAACGTTAGACCCAGCAGCAGCGGGAGAGCGGACCGCTGACGTTAGACCCAGCCCACTGTTCAGCTCATTCTCTGTAAGCGATACAGCATGAAAGCACCGCGGAACCAGCAAGCCAGACAGCCGGTGTTAGTTAGCTAACGTTAGCATGCTAACTACGCTTTAACGTTACCCCGTCCCCACATCGTTCACAGAAAACGAGCCGAATAAAGCTGTCACTCGTGGCGATAGAAGTGTGCTTTGTGCGGATGAAGCATAAAGTTAATTTGACTCTTGACGGCTGGCTCTCTGTCTCGTAACGTTACTAGCCGCTCCGCTACTCGTTTGTAGCGGATTAAATATCAGGTAATAATCAACTGTAAAGTAGCTACACCTTTTTAAAGGATTCCTTGGTAAGTGAAATTGTAGAAAGAAAAAAAAAAAACACCAACATTTAGTGGCAAAATCCATTGTTATGTCTACAACATTATTTTAGATATAGTATAAGTTCAAGTCACCACTACCTCTGGTCAAAATATTGAATTAGTATCTCAATATATTGACTCAGTATCTCAGAATATAAACAAAGAATATCAAAGTAATGAGAAACTATAAAATATTGGCTTAGTATCGTAATATATTGACTTAGTAACTCAACATATTGGTTCAGTATCTCAATATATTGACTTAGTAACTCAGAATATCGACTAGTAATTTGAAAGTAATGAGAAACTTTAAAATATTCACTTAGAATCTCAATATATTAACTTCTGCACACCGGCGTGAAAAGTATAATTTTTGTATTATGAGTCTGGAGATCCTTTTTTCTTGTTGAAGGGGAAATCTATTCTTGGGACACATTTGTTTCTACTGTTTAAACTGAATTGTATTAATGTTGATAGTGTTTGGATGCTTTCAATGGTTTCTTCAAATTCTGCATTAGCAAAACACAAAAGAAATTATAAAATGATAAATCTTTACCCGGACAAGTGACTTTTGTTCATGGACAAGTGAAACGTAAATGTACTTGTCCGAAGGACAAGTGCCTCAAAAAGTTAATGTCAAGCCCTGATATGCTAAATGTCAGACATGACCTGATTAATTCTTTAGAAGCTAGGTTTTGGGTGAGGCAGTCAAATGCTGATTAGTGTAGTTACTTGATTAAATTTAGCTGCAGGCCCCATTAAACATTGTTTTCAAAACATAGCCTGGCTTTAACTTTTTTAAACCTCAACAATCCCTCATTTTTCACACCTTTGGTGTGAAATCACTATGAATGTTAATGAAAACAATGTCATTACATAAACATACAACAAAAATGTAGACATTAGCAAAATGTGTTTGATTTATACAAGAAATTATTTTTCATCTCTGACCTCATCTTATCTGACTCCATATATTGTATCAAGAAGGTTATTTTCTCTTAACAAAATATGTTTCGCTGGTTTTACTCACAGTGATTAGTGACTTGCATTCCATTTGAAACAAAAACAGAAACACTTAATTAAATCAGAAGATATTAAAGCTGTTGACCAGGTAAAGACAATGGAAGGGAAAACATCTTAGAAATCAAAGAAAAACAAAACCAAATTCAAGTTTCCACACTGCACTTCAAATACTGCACAAGGAATAACTTGTCTCACATCTGTTATGCAATCAGGTGGGCTGAAATCTATTCTATGGCAGAAAATATCTTTTATCTGGCTCAAGGAAAAAATGCATTAGGTTTGATCTTAATCTCAAAGGAGCTAAAAAACTGATACACACACACTTCAATATATGCTGTCAGTTCAGATGGAGTGAACACAAGGAAACAGTCTTCATAATTTTCCATTCTGTAGTGAAAGATGCACACTGGGGAAAAAAGTCTGAAATCAAGATTTTGAAAGTTCCTTATTGTCCAATCTGAAAATTGGGACAAAATCTTGGATCGCTGCTGGTTCATTCTCATGCACCCAGCGCCAGGCGGCAACGTCACCAAAAACCTTAGCAGGCTGTGGCGCACTCTTGACGTCACATTTGCGCGCCAGCTCAGCTGCAGCTGCTGTAAAAAATGTCCTTATCCTTTCTGACCGAAGAATTGGCTGAACATTATGGCGCTTTAACAGTTAACTGGAAGGTGACAGATCATAGGGGAGCCCAGGGTCTCCTTGTGGATTTACCGCTGACCCAAATCTCCTCGCTCCCCTTGTTGGCGTTGGTAAACCATGTCTGACACCTGTGGATGTCATCACTGGCCTCTCCCTCCTGTTTCTGAAACATGAAGTTGGACCGGCTGTGTGTGCTGCCTGCTCCAGCCTGTAGGAAAAAGCCATCCTTAGCTTTCCTGGTGCTTCAGCAGGGACTCCAGTCTCCCTGCTCTGTCAGGAAACCACCGCAGGAATTCAGCAGCAGTGATGCTCCATGCTCTCCGTCAGCGTCTGGTCAGATGAACTGGGTTCCTGTAGGCACTCTGCTGGGCTTGAAGTTGAAGTGTGAACCTGGTTCCTTGTGATGCGTCTCTCCCACTCCACTGCAGCGCTGGTGTCCAGCAGCACCTTGCATGAATCTGTCCTGGATTCCTTGATCTCCTTGATCAGATGTAGTCATCAGGCTGAATGACTTCATCAGCAGGAATCTGGAGGCTGCTTTCACCTATGAATAAAATGACTGACATGCCAACACACTGCCTTGCGAAAAGTCATATTATTGATAGTTTGTCCTTGATTTGTCCATTAATTTCTCATGGAGGAGAAATTTCCTTTGTCATCTGTGTTTTCCAAAGTCCTTAAGACAATGGGCAAAAAGCTTCAGTCCATAACACAATAAATGATCCCAAAAAGTCATGAGTCCATTGTAAACATACAGTACAGATCATCAATTACAAAAACACAAAAAACGAAAAGAATCCACAATTTTCTTTCTCAATGGGGGAATGTGGGCTGCCTGATTCATCTTTTACTATTACTTCAAACATTTTTGACAAACTTGATCAGCAAATTGCTATATATTTTTTTTTTGAGCAAATCAATTTCTATATAAGTCCCTTGTCATTCTTTTGTGCCACATTTAATACCCTGAGAAGAAGATTTGCATAGCACTTCTGTGTGGCCAGCACAGGAGTTTCTACAAATCTTCAGATCTCCCCCCATTTTTTATTTATTTTTTAACAAAATATTTACAACTAGGGAATAAAAATAATAAAAAATCAACAAACCATAAAGAAATATCAATGGAATTACTACTACCTTGACTCTCTCAACCCTATGATTTCTCAGAGACATCATCAGAAACATGAAAAAGAATAAAAACTAACAAAACAAAATAGTGGAAAAGATTAGCTACAGTAAGATCAGAATGCATAAAAATATAATGAATTTATCTTCATGTGCCTGTTATTTATCATTTTTAGTGAAAAACAAACCAATTTTTAGTCAAAATGCCCAAAATGCCAAATATGCATTTACTAAATTATCCATTGAAAACCCCCTACAATCTTAAATTCTTTTTGTTACAATTGTAGCTAATGTTAAATGGCTTAAAGTACCTCAAATTATTTTTCCATACTGCTACATTTATCTCCACCCCCCATTGTACTCTCTTCCCAGGTAGAATGGGGGAGTTGCATCGGTGAGAGTGTTCAAACAAAGGCCCCTTTTGTCTTTGTTTCATGAGTGTGACTTAAAGAATATGTGTGGAAAAAAAAAATCTGACAGCTGCTGTTTTGACTTGCAATGGGCTTATCAATCATTCAGACACAATCCTACTCAAGGCAAAAACCGAAAAGAAAAGAAAAATAGATGATTAAAAATGAAATGCACTTATCTCAACTACCTGAACCATTGAGCAACAAACATTAATTCACAAAAACTCTGAGCAGACATTTTGCTCCCATTTTCAACTGCTAGCTGCTCTTTCATGCATTCACTGAGAAACTCCATTCAAACATTTCCACATCTTTCATACTTTCAGGGTCGGCGCCCAACTCTTCAAAGACATATACCGATTAATCCATTTCCACTTTTTCAGCCATTCTCACTGCTTGAGCTTGCACGCTTTTTCACAAAATTCAAACCAGTCATCCAATCAAGAATATACTGTACTGCATTCACACTGCAATCTCCTCAGAAGATAGTTCTCTAGTTTACCATATTTTCCATAGTCTGACCCCTGGTTTTAGTAGACGCTCTGTTGTAATGATTTACCAACCAGATGGAGTCGCTGTTTGTTATCAGGAAATGGAATTTCCAATGCAAAACTCAACACAAACGAACATCCGCAACCACACTGCGTCTGTAACCTCAACACATCCACAACCCCCACCGCTGAGCTGCACGCTCTCAATTTAAACAAAACAATCTTACAATGAAATTATAACCACACTGCGCTTTCAATTTCAACACATCTTATTTACACAATGAGTTATTTTACAATCACAACCAACGCTGCTGAGCTGCACGCTCTCGATTTAAATAAAACAATCTTATTTACATTTTTTTACAAAACACACACAGCGCAGAGTCGCTGCCGCGGACTCAAATCCCAACACCACAATTCTTTTAAAATGTATTTACAGTAGGCCTTTCTTTACAATTCCTAAGTGTTTTCACACAATTCGACTATACCTATTATTAAATTGATTTTCCTATTTCCATACTATGGTCACGAGAAAAAACTGGGGGATCTTCCACTGACCCCTTTCTTCCGCCGCCGCGAAAGTAGCTTCTCCACGTCCCCACAACTGTTTAAGTTGGCTTTGAAAAAGTCTTAATCTTTCCTCCGTGCCTTCACAGAAACTAATTTTCTGTCGCCGCCCTCGCGGTCTTTCTATTTAAAATTTATCAGAGTCTAACTCGGCCGGCTGTACGGACTTTTAAAAATTTAAATGGCGTAACAAGGTCTGCTTTTTCAAGAACTCATAAATTCTAAATGTATAGCCTACAGGTTTCACTAGGTCGACTTTTTCACGAACTCATAAATTCAACATTTATACAAGTAAAACCAGGTCGACTTTTTCACGATCTCATACATTTTAAAATTTACACCCTGGTCGTCTTTTTTCAAAAAGAAAACCAGGTCAACTCATGCACTTCACACAAAATCTACACATGTACCCATCTATCAGAGTATAACTCTGACTTTTACAAAATTTAACAGGCGTAACAAGGTCTGCTTTTTCAAGAACTCATAAATTAAATAATGTATACAGGTTTGCTAGGTCGACTTTTTCACGATCTCATAAACTCAAAATTTATACAAGCTAAACCAGGTCGACTTTTTCACGATCTCATACATTTTAAAATTTACACATGCACCCTGGTCGTCTTTTTTCACGAACTTTCTAATATGCACGCGGCTCAAACTCTCACTTATTAGGCTACCATGGACCCTCTTTAAGGCTTTTTAGCTTAACACATACAAATCACACACAGTACAAATAACACCAAACAACATACATTTCTTTTGACTTATCGCTCTCAACGTGTTCTCAATTGGGCATTACTTTATCATTACTTTTTCAGATTTTAATAGACTTACCAGTTGATGCTGCTGAATTTTCACATCTAAAACGTTTCCTATATAAGCTTTGCAGCGTTTTGATAAAACAGGTTTTCTGCTCACCTCTCAGTTGTCTGGGCCCATGTGAAAATTCAGCAAGTCACCATGATCCGTCCTTCAATTTGCCTTTTTCCTTTTGTCCTCCAAAAATCCACGTCAGGGGTCACCATCTGTTAGAAATTCTCTAAAAGACGTGTTCGTTCTGATTTCTGGAGGAGGAAGGAGAGGCTGGGGTCGAATTGAAAGTTAAGCAAAAGGTTTAATGAAACTGCATGAAAACGACAAGACAAAACACAATCAAACATAAAACATAAAACACTGCAGCTGACAGCGGACTGATCTCATGCTTCTCCTTGCGGAGTTACAAAAGAACAGTCATGTGACATGACAAACAATACGCTGTAAACAGCGGACTTCAACGTGCTTCCCCTGTCGGGGTTACAGATTGAAGTGCCGAAATAACCTCAGTTTCCGAATTATATTCCTGTGGAATTGTGGGTCTCTGATTAAAGACATACCTCTGATTTTAGATTTACCCCAGGTCACAGACAAAGGTCGTTTCACATGGTAGTGCCGATTCTGTTCAAGTCTACAGAGTTTGCATTTCCTTTGTTCTAATCACGTCTGGCCCTGCAGGGAGTGGCTCCCCAAAACCAGAAACAATAGTTACCTTTCCTGTGGGGACAATGAGTCTTCTTCATATGCTAAATGTCAGACATGACCTGATTTGGTTTTGGGTGAGGCAGTCAAATGCTGATTAGTGTAGTTACTTGATTAAATTTAGCTGCAGGCCCCATTAAACATTGTTTTCAAAACATAGCCTGGCTTTAACTTTTTTAAACCTCAACACTATACCATCAGATATTTGATAATACTTGGTTGTTACCATCAGTTAATAGGCTACAATAATACCACTCTACACTACTGCCCAGCACCAAACAGCAGCCAGACAGTTAGAGATAAGCTGGTGAACATAGTTGAGCATTTAGCAGCTGAAGAGCCAGATATTTCCCCCAGGAGTTGTGGGAGCTAGAAGGAGAGTAAATAGAGTTCTACTGTGACGTCACAGTCCGAAATGAGCTGGCTAACCACAACCGTTAGCTCGTAGCGTTAGCGTTAGCATGCTAACGCTAATGCTAACGCTAGCATGCTACGTCGTTCTCAATAGCAAAGCACTGCTACAACACACACAAGTTCACCATAATCTACAAAAGAACTACTTACATGTGCGCCCTCATTTAGAAGTCTCCCAGCTAATCCTGCCTTGTAACTGACCAAAGTTGGAGAAACAGGCTTTCTTTTACTGTCTCTAGAGTTAGCTAGCTGACATGATCTACATCTGAGCTACTGCGCATGTGCGAGTGCAATCAAAGATAGTACAGAAGAAGAAGAAGAAAAGAGGTCTTACTCTGTAGCTAAAACAGAGACCAGGTGAAAAGAGGATCTGCAGCAGTGAGAGAGAGCTGTGCAGTACAACTAAAATATGGTGTTTTTTGAAAATTAAACCATGTAAACCTATTCTGGTAAAACCTTAAAATACAGTTATGAACCTGAAAATGAGAATAATATGGGCGCTTTAAAGCCTGGAATTAAGCCAACTAACTACGAAATGAATCATGACGATAAAACATTTGATTTGGTTCAAGGGAAGATGGGAAACAAATGCAAAGGTACAAAACTGTGTACACAACAATGAGAGTTCAGTGGTACCAGTAACTCCCTAGCTGTTGGTTGGCAGATTGGTTAACAGGGGTGATAACGATTTCCATGGTAACAGCAAGCTCCATCAATCAAAGTCGCTTTTACACTTTAGGATTGTGGGTAGTGTAGTACTACTCCATGACAATCCAAATAAAACATGCTTTTCTTTAAACAAGGTTGAAATCATGGACTTCTGGCTTTTACAGAGGCATATACCGTCATTTCACAATCTCATGGCTCGTGGTAAGTCTACCTTGGATGGTTACAACATTATGGCTAATAATCAAACTCCTTTGATTCAGAATTTAAATGTTTTTTTCACTTCCAGAACTTGGACTCGCTGTGGCTCAGTGGTAGAGCGGTTGCCTGCTAATCGGAAGGTTGGTTGTTCAATCCTTGGCCCTGCAGTCCCATGTCGAAGTGTCCTTGGGCAAGACACTGAACCCTGAGTTGCCCCCGATGCTGCGCATCGGAGTGTAAATGTGTGTAAATGATTATCTGCTGAGCAGGTGGCACCTTGTACGGCAGCCTCGGCCACAGTGTGTGAATGGTGAATGGTTCCTGTACTATGTAAAAGTGCTTTGAGTAGTCATTGAGACTAGAAAAGCGCTATATAAAAACAGTCCATTTACATTTATCTTCACCTAAACTGAGAGTATAAAACATGCTTTCACATGTAAGTCACAACACAAAGCAGTTTAATCCCTAGTCCTCTCAGGAAACAATTTCTTAAATGCCCTTGGAGGGACACAAAAAATAGATGTATGAGTTGTTTGGCATTGTCTGATGTCCACTTCTTCTAAAGCTCCACCCGTCACTTTGCAACAAGTAAATGAAAGAGTGCCAGGACCTCCTAAAAAAGCCGTAATCCACTTCTCACTGATTTTAGAAAAGATACATGATTACAAGCACTTTTTGCTCTCGTGACCTTTTGAGCGCATAATCACAGTCCGTGTAAATGTGTTCCTTTAGAGGTGAGCAGCTGGAAAATTACTGTTTAAAAAGGGGTGACTCTTCTGTGGAAGCAATTTGGCGGTGTAATTTGGTGATGTAATCTCACAATAGCAGTTTAATTTGTCACTTACATATGAATTAATTGGCTCCAAATTAAAATTAAATAATGCAATTTGCATTTTTACTACTAGCATGGGCATTCTCTGACAATAAAAAGAAAATGGAAAAACCCTTTCACATTTAATATTGAAAGACTTAACCTTCTGTATGGTTGTATTTTGAAATGTGAATTCAAATGGACAACCATAAAGCATATTTGGTTGGTTGAGCGTGCGCCCCAGGTACAAAGGCTTAGTTCTCACCGGAGTGGCCACGGGTTAAGGCTCTGACACACCAACCCGACGCAGATCAAAAAAAGGCAGTCGGACTGACCAGTCGCCCCCCCAAGTTGGTCCTAAACGTGCTTCGGTACACACCGAAGTGACGCCGACTTGAGCGTACGTTCTGCGCGTGCGCGAGACGTAATACGTCTCCATAACAGCAGGCGGTGCTAATCTGTAATTGTCGAACCTCTCTCTAGACCTAGAAACACAGAGCACGCTGTCATCAGTCATTGTTTTCATCAGAGAGTGTTGATGCAGTCAAGAAGGATCGTTGTCGTCATTACTTGCTTAACTAAAGAAAATACAATGGCTAGTAATAAGAAGATACCGCCGTTGTCAGCTCGTGCACTGATTCGCTAGTCAAGGGCTAGCACTCCACCAATCAGACTGGTCATTGAGTCCGACTGCCCACTGGCCGATTCAAAAAGTTAAATCGGCCAAAATGAAGGCCAACGGCTCCTCCGACTGACGACGGCATGGAACACACCGAACAGACTCGAGTCACCGACCTCGCCAGACTGTCCGACGGCCGATAATCGGGTTGGTGTGTCAGCGCCTTTAGGTTCCGACCCGTGGCCCTTTGCTGCATGTCATTCCCCCTCTCTCTCCCTTCTTTTGTATATTTGAGTCAGTGTTTTAAGGTTGCTCTTAGCTTTGTTGTTTTTATTTTCTGTCTTACGCTTTGTCTTGCTGGTTTTATGTTTTTTATGCTAGCTCTGTAAAGCACTTTGGTCTGTCTAGCGGCTGTTCAAATGTGCTATATAAATAAATGAACTTGAACTTGAACTCTCCCGTTTCACATCTCAAGCTGTCTGTCTAATAAAGGCCTTAAAATGGCTAAAATGATCTGTAAACAAAGAAAAGTCAACGGTCACTTTCTTAAATGAACTTTTACAGACCTTAATCTATGTTTTGCTAACACTATCTAAGTATTTTTTTTGCCTAAATTTAACTACTTCCATTTCACAACGTTGAATACGTGATAAAAAACTACGAACATCATGTTAAATAGAACGGTTACATGATTAAAACTGCCATCGTGGTCACGTGTTTCGGTCACATTTTTAAAATGTCCACTGTGCAACATTCATATATGTTGTTTTGGGAGTCTTTGGCAATCAACCTATTCTGTTGTGTATTTAAAAGGACATGTTAAAATATTTTACATGTATACATGCTACCACATTACAGGAATATCTATATCCAAACATTTAATACCACCTAATGCTCTCCTCTCACTTTGGGTTTTTGGTGAATTGGATTCCAGCTTAGACTAACCAGTCTGAGATACTTCTCAGACACAGTAGCATTTAATCTCTGGAATCAAAACTGGAATCATTCCAACGAATATATCAAAATTGTCAGAGGTGAAACAAGGCGCAGAGGTCAGAGTTTGAAGTTCATAAATGTTATATTTTATTTCCAAATGAATCATCTCAAAGAATCAGAATTGAGAATTGATAAGAACCGGAATCGAAATGAAGAATCGGAATCAGAATCGTTAAAATCCAAACGATGCCCAACCCTAATTATCAGCCCGCTGTCCAACCCCTATTTTACTTTTTAAAACTGTATAAAAAAAAAACAATATTATTTTAGAACATTTTTATTATTCCACAAATTTCCACCTCACTGATTCACCTAACAAACTAATTTCCTCTTCAGATCAAGAAGTCTGGAACCTGCCTAATCTACATGTATGAATAGAGAATGCATTGCCTTCTCCCCCTGTCTCAGGTGATGGAGGAGAAGGAGAACACAAATGATTACTCTTTCTTTAAGCAGTTTTTTCTTATGCTGTATCCATGGTGGGGCCCGCGGAGTTGAGCAAACTGGAGAATGTTGTCAGTCTGGAACTACTGTACAGCTGTAATCATCTTTTTCTGGCGATGTCGATGGGTTGTCTACTTGCGTGACTTACCTTGGCAGATTGAACAAAGAGTGCATGCCCGAGGAAGCCTCAGCACCATGTGAAATCCCTTTGTTGAGCAATATTGAGTCTCATCCCTTCTTTCATGCATCTATCGTCTTCTCATCCCTCTGTTTTTTCATCTACGTCAAATGACAATTATAGGCTTATTTGTCATATAATAGACATGAATCATTTATACGCCCCTGAGTAGTTGGCAGCTGATGATGCCAAACAGTGCAACCAGAAAGCAGAGTGGCAGGAAGGGCAATGGTTAAATGCACTACATTGTGTTGTGGAAACAGAAACTGATCTATGACAACACGCTCTCATGGCAGTTCGTGAAATGGTCACAATATTTTTAATCTATTGATTTGTGTACACGGACACGTTTATATTGTTTTTTTTCCCATGGTGGTAATGGGAAGCATCTATATGGAGGTTGGGTTTAGGAAAAGAAGAACAGGGAAAGGACACGTCACACGCCGGGACACGATCCGCGGTCTTTGGGGGACGCGCAATAAGAACGGGACGGTTGTGTTTAGGAAAAAAACAATGGGGAAATGAAACGCCACACGCGGGACAGGATCCCCGGCTTCCGGGGTTGAAAGTCCTGTGTTGTTTTACCCATCCACCACCCAACCAACCTCCCTATGCAAATTTTCGGCATTTCATACTACTCGCTACCGTAGTCGTGCTGTGATCCCGAAAGATGCTTCCCATTGAAATATATTACTTTAAATAACGTGCTGACCACCACGAAAAAAACAACAAATGCGTCCGTGTACACAAATCAATAGATTAAATAACGTGACCATTTCACGAACTGCCGTGAGACTAAAGCATTAATTAAAAGTTTTTTTTTTATAAAACATCAATCAAGCCATTAGTTAAGATTTACTGTACAAACCCTTTATAACTCCTGACTTGGTAGAAAGTGGTGCCATATTAATAATAAAAATTAATAATAAAACTCACAAAGACAGTCCACTTCTGTTCAAAAGTGGATATACTCAGGTGAGTGGTCTACTTCCAGCACTTAGTGTTTTCAGAAATAAATCCTTTGATTCCTCTGGGTAACAGGCAAATAAATAATCCACTTCCAAATGATCATTTATCCTGCAGGAGATTATATATCTTCCTGGGAGATCTAAAGGGTAATTAACGGCTGTGTGGGCCAACATTTACTGAAGTGGTAAATGTTCAAATTCGTTCAGTTAAAAGGTAGATATATATTCACTGCTCAGTAGTCACACTAATGAAAGAATGGCTAATTATAACCTGGCTAGTACCCCCTCGACAGGGATTCATAATTTATGTGGCAAAACAATCAGTTGCCACTTGCCAGTCTGTTTTCTGCTAAGACTGCAGCTTTTGCATGTGAAAGCTGTTAGCATCAGAGAGCTTTATTTCAGCGTTGGCATGGTAGAGATGGACAGCCATGGGAGTTGGATGTGTTTTTGGTTTTTTTATCTCACCCATTTGAGTGCGAGCCGTTGTGGGAGCCCCGGCTGCACTTTGCAGATACACATGCCCAGACCCATCAAAATGGCCCTGTCAAGCTGCTATCTCCTGGGACTTGCTGCTGCAGTACAGGGGGATTAAAGCTTTTTATGAAGCATTTTCACAGCCAAAGGTGTGGGCAATAGCAGCCTGGGTGCCATTTTCACAACAAGGATGGACTTAACTTTGCTGGATGCTTAAACCGTGGAGCTGTGCAAAATGGAATTTTGCATCCAATTTGGACAACTAATTGGTCAACAAAGAGGGAGAGGTTTGATGAATGAACCCGCAAAAAAGAAAAAAAAATAGAAAAGACAATCCCCCTTTTCTAGCACATTGTTCAAAATTCTGTTAATTATACACTACTCACAGAGAAGTGTGGTAAACTGGGCCAGAGTGTACTACATCTCATGTGGACTGTGAGGTGAATGATACAATGGAAACGGTTATTGTTTATTTTAGTTTAAGGTGCCGTATTCAGGTTGATGCAAGAGCTGTGAAGTCTTGGGGAAAATACCAAAAAGGAGCCTGTGTATTCATTAAATCCTCTGCTGTAAATGGTTGCAAATTGTGGAGTTATAGTATATGTCTTTACACTTCTATACTTCAGTTTCTTCTCAGCAGTGTTATCAGCAGTGTTAATCTATATTTCACTGATAAAATCCTGAAGCAGAGATCAGTCTGGAAACGAGCTGTAACAGCATTTTCAAAGTTTGCACACAATCTGTGACAATTAACAATCCCTTTAGCCCATGTGTGATAAATTGCTTGTAGGAGAAGCCCATTTGTTACAGTCTTATCTTTGAAACTGCTGTTAAGAAGACTGGAATATCTCACACGAGACAGCACTGGAAATAAGTGGAAAACAAACAGCTATATACCAGACTTGGTTACATTTGCATGAATTGTAGTCTACCAGAACATTGTAGTTTATTACACGTTGTGGCATAATTGGCAAAAAAGTAGATAGGCCTACATTTAAATAGCTTTTAGCATATTTTTGATACATATTAACACATTTTAAAATAAGTGTTTTTATGATGCATATTATTGATTACATAAATGAATATAAAAATTCCCTACTGATTTTCTTTCTTCAAAATGTCCCTCAAAGGTTCAATACCACATGCAAATTTAAGCACCAGTAAACAATAAATGGTTGCCAGTCCAAATTCTGCGCACTACTTTTTTCACCTTCTTCTACCATGACTTCTACCTGCCGTAGTAATGGAGATGCTGTCCATGGTGCTGATAGTACCTGTGTGCAAGCATTGCCCTCCAGTGGCTGACTGGCTAGGTGGTTTGAAACCAATCCCGGAACTGAAGTGTTTGTTCCTACCCGAGTTACAAAACGTAATGCACCTTAAATGCTGCCAGTGTTTTCAGCGTTATTCAGTAGCATTTCGCTGTTCTTTAGTAAGTATGACTCTTTTGTCGTTTATCTGTGTATGTGTGACGTCAAACAGAGTGTGGGTAAAATGTACTCAGCCCTTAGGTTTATATAAACAGTTCACAATGCTAAAATGACTGTTTGGTGCTTGCTAGTTTCAGCTTCGTTAGCTTAGACTGTATAGCCTAGCTACGTTCGTTAGCTTTATCTTGCCTGGAGACGCTAACTGACGAATTTATAGGATTTCTTCCTCGGTAGTAAACCATACCGTAAAATAGTGACGTCGTGTTGGTATGTAAGGTTAAATGACCTCAGCTCAAATACTGTTGGTAGCAAATATTGTTACCAAGTGACATACGGGTTAGTTTCTGATTGGGAGAAGTCTTATCTGACGCCAGAAATAATGTAAACAAGCTCCACAGCACAAATATTTCTGGTTCATACCTCAATGCACCATTTCTTCTTCTTCTTCTTCTTCTTCTTCTTCTTCTTCTTATTATTATTATTATTATTATTATTATTATTATATTGTATTACCTCAATAATATAATATATTTAATGATTTGGTTCCACCTACTCCCTGCCATTCGATGGTCAAATGACACTTTAATTACAGAAATGTACTGCAAAGCAACATAAATTGTGTAATTTGTTAAATCAAGCAACATGGGATTCTAGTTCCCGCCACAGGGTGGAGCATAGTGTTTTCCCTACCGAAAGAATGAGAAAATTATATAATTATGCTATATATTTAAAAAATAAAAAATAAAAAAATAAAAATATATAGATATATAACGGATGCGCAGATGAAGCTGTTTTCACACTTACAGGCAATTCGCTTCTCGTTCCTCTCCTTAAAAGTTCAATTAATTTTAATGAATGTTACGGGCTTGCTACATTGCACGTGTAACGTATGCGGAGCGGACGTTCCAACACTAGGCTCACACTTAAATCAATGAAACTGGCTACACCAGGCACGAGAACAGTGCATACAGGTGTGTATGCTCCGCGGAGCGTAAAAATAGTCATCTATTTATATATTTTACGTGAGGTGTGTGCAGCCCTTTTGCACAGAAATGGATCATAAAGTGTCTCTTTCTTGTAAATTAAACGACTTAATGAGCGTATTGGCAGTTTCATTTTGAAAGTTTCTGTTACTATTCGTTTTCTTTCACCTGCATCTAGTGATGGCCAAATGAAGCTTTGTGAACCATTTTCTCTTTTTTTCTGAGCCCACTAGATGGGGCTCTCTCTTCAACAAAGGGTTGAAATCACACTGAATTGCCATTCCTTTAACCTTTTTCTTTGAACAGAGAAAGCTCAGAAAATAAAGAAAATGGTTCAAAAAGCTTCATTTGGACATCCCTACCTGCATCCTGTGATAACAGCTGACTGTAGATTGATGTTTCACAGCACTGTGCCAGCTCAAAAAAACGGAAGAAACAACAACAATCCCTAAGCAAAAGCTCTCTGTCTGTGTTAAAGGTTAAAACACGCAGCGCCTGACTGGGAACGATACAGAGTTACCAACGGCCGCTGGGACAGATGAACTCACGCTAGTCTCTTTTCTGTAAATAGGCTACAATTAAACCTTCGTGAGTAGAAAGTCAATACTTATCAATGCACTCACCTGTGTAGACCGGCATAAACATGTAGAAAGCGATATTTCAATCTGCTCAGTCCACTGCGCTGTTGTACGCAAACACAGCTCTACTCTGCAAATAGCGAATTTTGAGGCATACATGACGAGTGCATAGCCTGCTTATCAGTCCATTCATCGTTAAAGCTGGGCTTTTGGCTTTTCCACGTCAACTTTTCCCTTCAGCGTCTTTGACAGTGATATGTTTACCTGACAACAACCTTTCTTTCTGCAAGCATTTTCCACCAATCAGGACGCTGCATACTACAACAATGTTTCCATAATCACAGACTTTAACCATCACTCCTCAGTGAACTGCCTCCTAGTCTGAGATCTTTTTCTAGTTAAAGAGCCAGTTATCATTATGGAGTTTCCATGTTTTTTTAGGAGTTTGCTCACACTAATACATGTTAAAAAATAGTAGCATTAATTCAGTAAGAAAGTGAAAATTTCGAACAAGAATAGGGGTATTAGGTATAAATTCATTTTATTTTCTTTATTTGAAAGTCCGGCCGCCAGAGTGCTTAGAAAAATTCAGAAAAAAATGTAGTTGATGATCCCTGCTGTAGACTCTCTGTCCAGTCAGAGACATATATTGTGTAATTGATGTTTTCAGTTCAATTAATTAAATCCAAATAAATAGAACACTCACAAGAGGTCACCAAAATCACTCGGTCCCCTTTAAATCTTTCAGAAAATTATGTAAGTGTATCAAAATATATCGAATCGTATCGTTGGCTGAATATCGTGATATATATCGTATCGTGAGCTGAATATCGTGTATCGTATCGTGAGATTAGTGTATCGCTACAGCCCTATTTCTAACTGGTGCTAAATACTTGTGTGATGTGTAAATCTATGTTGTTTTTATTTGTTTTCAAAAATTATGATTCTTATATTCTCTGTTACACATTTTTTTTACCCAGCTAATGGACTGACATCAGCTAGCAGAGATGCTGCTTAAAGATCTTCCCAAAGAGGCCCTGATGCGGCCGTTGTCCAGGAAGGAAGTGGTGGGCATGTTGTTGAGGTTGACCATCTTTGGCGCAGCAACCTACTACAGCATCAAATGGGTTGTAGACGCTATGGACCCTACCTCCAAACAGAAAAACCAAGCCAAGAAAAGGGTATATTGAACATATTAAACTAAACTAGACTAAGCAGCACATCAGCACATTTATCAACATAAAACATCAAATCAAGGTGGACATAGCCATTTGTCTGAGTTCTCTGCTGTCAGTGTAGCAGATATGATTAAGGAATGACTGGAGCAGCATTTTGCACACCATCGGTTACCCTTTTGTGTCTTCAGCTGAGTTGTGTGTCTCCTCTTTACAGGCAGAACAACTGATGAAGAGGATTGGCATTGAGGGCGTCAAACTAACAGAGTATGAGATGAACATTGCAGTTCATCTAGTTGATCCTCAAACTATGAAAGTAAGGGCTGTAATTCTTATCCATGACATTGAGATTATGAAGTGTTGTGACATTTCTACCCTTTTTATCATTGCACTTCATTATAATCTGCCCTCTGCAGGTGTCCTGGAGAGATATAGCAGGTCTGGATGAGATTATCAATGAGCTGCAAGACACAGTCATCCTGCCCTTTCAGAAAAGACACCTTTTGGCTGGATCCAAACTCTTTCAGCCTCCTAAAGGTACCGCAACATGTCATCTAATCAGATATTTAATGTTGAAATTTTACACATAATCTTTAAGGTTCGTGCTAACCTTATAGGATAAAATAAGATGTACTTCTTTTAGTAATTGTGAGTGATGTATTAATGGATTGGAAACTACACATTGATGGCTAATGTTATTTAATCTTCAGTGCTTCTTGAAAGTATTTTCTTTTTACCCAATTTGTCATTTTTGGGGAAGAGAGGTTTTATTTCATTAATCGTTATTTCAATTCAGTGCACACTTCTAACAAAACACTTAACACTAATTATGAGATGTGATCTGTAGAATAATAATACACATTTCATGATCAAACAGGAGCAGTAACAAGGGAAAATCTTGTACTACATGCCCCCTTTTCACAATAAATAATTCAAATGCTGTAGATGGTCTGCTAATACTGTCAGCAGACACTTGGTTTCTTAACTGATGACCTACCAGACCTGTACTCAGGCCAACTGACTTATTTCAGGTTTTTCTTTTGCCTTTAGTATGCTTTGTATTGAAACATGTGTTATGCTGAATGGAGGTCAAAGGACTGACTTGAGGAACACTATTTTGCCATAAAATCTACTTGGTTACTTTTTCTGTATGTTCAGGCTCACCCTGCTTCTTTAGGTCTACCAAGAACTTATAGTCCCAGTGATTTATAAGTATCCAAGAGCTGCTGTTTAAATGCAGGAAGCAACTTTTAACACTGTTAACTCTGGATGGAACTGAAAAGTGCTGAAGAAAGTTAGCCTTTTAACCTCACGGTCAATATTTATTTCTTAATAAATATAACAAAAACAATGTCAACCAAGTCGCTGTTACAATTTCTGACTGCACTTTCTTTCATAAATGCTAGTAATTTGAGTTGATATGCATCAATGGCAAGCTGACTGAGTTTTATGATTCATGACTTTGACAAACTACAGATATTAGAATGTTATAAACCCCATCGGTTTGTTGATTAGCCATTCTCTTTCTCATTATTGTTAGAAAGTCATTTGGTGTATTATGCCTCCATTTAGAGCTATGTGCCCTAACGCAACCGACACTATTTCTCACAACTAGCACAGTAGTTGATATGAGTCACAATATACGGGTATAATAAGGTATATAAACTGTTAAATCATGTAAAATGTATTGTTTTTCTCAAACAGGATGTATTTTATAAACGTACACATGTGATTTAAAGGTACTCTAAGCGATGTCACGTGTTTTTTAGGCTACAACATTTTTTGTCACATACAGCAAACCTCTCCCCTAAACACACTGTAAAAAAACGCGGTCTCTGTAGACAGCCTAGGGTCCACAAATGCCAACAAAAACAAAGTTTTTTGCAAACCAACCAAGACCATGCAAACATACACAAACCGTGTTCCAGCATTCAGCCAATAATGGACAAGAAGGATTTTTTTTTTTTTTTTTGGGGGAGCGAGCTAGTCTTCGTTTTGTTTGAAAATACTTTGAACGTCAACAAGAAGTAACCTCACCCAACATCGCTTATAGCACCTTTTAATATATGCTGGAAGTCTACTTCGTTTAGTACTAATTTTAGTATTTCAAACCAAAACATAACAGGAGGTTGAAAGGAACAGTAATTCTTAATTGTGTTTAATATTTTGTCCTTGCAGGTGTTTTATTGTTTGGTCCTCCGGGATGTGGGAAGACCATGATCGCCAAGGCAACAGCCAAAGCCTCGGGCTGCAAGTTTATCAACCTTCAGGCATCCACGCTGACCGACATGTGGTACGGCGAATCACAGAAGCTGACTGCTGCTGTCTTCTCATTGGCTGTCAAAATCCAGCCCTGCATCATCTTTATTGATGAGATGGGTGAGTTTGATTACTTTCAAAAAATGCATTAGTTTATTGCACTGTTAGATGTGATTCAGCTTTATCTTTACTCGAGCAGACATTATTTCAAACAGCTGATACTGATATTGTTATGATGTTTTTACAGTTTTCTTACCAACAAAAAAAAGTAATGGGTTTTTTGACAAAAATACAATTTTGTCAGGCTGGAAAAGCAACTAAAGCAACATTGGAAACCTTTCTTTTAATAGGTTAGGTTTGCAGCTCCTTAAAGCATATTCAGTCTTAGCACTTTAACAGACTGTTTAATCATTATGTCCCTTCCATCAATGTAGAACGAGTTTCAAAGCCTGACACTGTGAGCCCCAATTGCTTTTATCATTCTAGTACCAAAAATGGTAAATTCTCATGTACAATTTATAAAATAATATAATACTTATTGTCTGTTTATCAATACAGCATTGTCACTGTATATCGCGATACTATGCTGTATCGAGGAGCAGATGAGTTTTGTGTAAATGCTGTCTTCATCCTTGTTTTTGCTCCTTGTCTCTTGTTTGTTTAGAGTCATTCCTGAGGAACCGTTCCAGCCTGGACCATGAGGCCACAGCCATGATGAAGGCCCAGTTCATGAGCCTGTGGGACGGCCTGGATACTTCCTCAACCACCCAGGTAGCACAACCAAAGCTCTTTCCTATGCTGTTATGTACGTACCAGGGGTTGCATGACTTCAGATTTTTTAAAGTCGACCCTGATGTGATCAAAGTCGACGATGACGTAATTAGCCTAATAAAATCACAGGAGGGGATGCTTTTCATTCTAGATCTGTATTTTATCACCCTTTAATATCAACCCTTATTGATTCTCTTAAGAGGCTTGCTTTGCTTAGCCTTTCTAGCATTTTGCAAGCTGTCCAGTTTATCAGCAAGTGCTTTTGCAGTGAGCTCAACTACCCGTTCTTCAGTTTGTGCTTCAACACTCTACTCACACTACTTCAGGGTTTCAATCAGAAACTTTGTTAGTTAAGGTGGTATGGTGGGGTTTGCCGTCAGACCGGGGGGGTCAGCAGTCAGAGCTCCGCTCTCTGTCAAGATGCTGAGACGTCAGATATGCTCGCGCTTATGTGCTCTTGGGTACCGAAATTTGGCACCGTTTGATTTAAAGTGAATTCGTCCTCGGTAGTACCGACGTGCCGATAGTTAAGGCGGCAGGCGTGTCTTGCTATGGTGGCCACCTAAGCTGCAAAGTGCTGTGGGGAAACCCTGTAATGGTTTACAGCTGTAACTTTACGCACACCAGTCCCGGTAATTGGGTCCAATGCTGGGTCGCACATCTCTGTGATAGTCAGTCAATCAAAAGTTTGCCTCAAATGCATTGGGTTTATGCTTAGTTATTTGTGCACGCAATTTAGATGGCCATTAAGTGTAGTGCAAGTCTTACCTCCTACGTTGGGCTCCGTGTGATAATCCAGTGATCCAATGCTGGACAGCCTGTAAGGTTAGCATTAGCATGTACAGTAGCTCCTGCGTGTCTTTACACAAACAGCTGACAAACGTCCTTCAGCGTAGCAGAAATCCAAACCGCTACAGGCAGCTCTTCTCGTCCTTAGCTCCAATATCTCCTTATGTCCCAAATGTTTCGTGGCTTTTAAATAAAGTGAGTAAAGTCAAAATGAGCGTGGGTTTTGACAAATTTTGCCAGTGACTGTGCTACAAGTCTATGTTGTTAGTGACAAAACCACATGATCAGCAACTAGTCGTCTTTAAAGGTCCAATGTGTAGGAATGTCTCCCATCTAGCGTTGAGATCATATATCGCAATCAACTCTCTCGCATCACGCAGTTCAAAGTACGTATTACAGCTTCAGTAGCCTTCACGCTTCAAAAAGCCGGTCTTTTGCTCTTTTATCCTTTTTCTTTTTCTGGGCAAAGAAGTTTACTCCTGTTCCTGAAATTTGGATTTTGTCCAAATTTGGTCCTCCATGTTTCCTTCTTCAAACTTGCCGGGGCCAGGAAGCGGCAATACCCATAAGCAGCATTAGCAGCACCTGTTAGTTTATCATGTGACAGCGAAAACGCTAAAGGCGGAGCAGTATGTCCTGTATGTCCCTTACGATGATTACTTATGATTGTAGGTGATGGTGATGGGAGCCACAAACAGGCCACAGGATGTGGATCCAGCCATTCTGCGCAGGATGCCTACCACTTTTCATGTTGGCCTGCCAGTAAGACGCGTACACACATACGCCAGCACAAACAGTTGTCTATGAAAATTAAATTAATACACATGAATTTATACGGTATGTAATATGTTGGAAGAATCAAATTTACTGTCAAATGTTTGGGGCAGTTTTATCCCAGAGTAAATTCAAGTGAAATTAATATATTTTTAATACAGTACAATAAACAGCACCTAATCGTGTCAGATATAAATATATGCAAGCTGCTAATGCAGGAGAAAACAGTAAAGGAGTATAATTATATCTTATAGCAGTACATGTATTTACACCTATTGTTTATGTATAATGTCTTCAGGCAGTTGTAATGGCACTTAGGCAGTGTCTAATCATTAGAAAGTCTTTAAACTGGTGATTAGTTGCTAATTGATAGGTGCCTTCTTTTTTTGATTCATAGGTTGCACATTACTATGCTTTAAAGAACCATTGTCCTTCTGTCTTTGCAGAACACAAGACAAAGACAGGACATCCTGAGGCTGATCTTAGCAGGAGAAAATGTAAGATGTGATTTTCTTTTTATTCAAGTCAGCTTTTGGCATTGTCAGAGCCCATTTCACAGCTGTAGCTTCACCATCAAATCACATGAAAGTAGATCAGATCCCCCACGAACACACAGATTCATTTTTTTAAATGTGTCTCACATTGCTGTCCTGCTTCTCTACTCAGCTGAGCAATGCCATTAATCTAAAGGAGATTGCTGAGAAGACAGAGGGTTACTCTGGCAGTGACCTCCGGGAGCTTTGCCGCGATGCTGCCATGTACAGAGTCCGGGACTACGTCCGCAAAGAGCAGATGAGGCAGATCGCTCAGCAGCTACAGGACTGCGAGGAGGAAGAAACGTACGACTCATATTCAAACACCCACAAGATTTCATAGCCTTTGGGTCCACCGAGCAGCTCTTTGTTTAAATACAGTACCTACCCTAAACCGTCAAGTGTGGGTTTTTTGACAGCAATATTATTTTAAGTGATTTATATTCTGGTACTCTCAAACTTAACATTTGACTTAATATTCCCACAAATGAAACATTCTTTTCAGTTTTCAATGTGATATTAAAAGTAATAAGTGAATACACATTAAAATAATTGAGGCAAGTTTCAGGCCTCCATACGGAGTCGTTGGAGTGTTGATCAACTTCACAAAATACTGTGTGAGATTAAATTGGAAGGTATCTGAGGTAAAATATATATATATATATATATATATATATATATATATTTATATTTATTTATTTATTTATTTATTTATAAAATGCTAAATATCTTATCTGTGTAACCCATGCTTCAGTTGTAGCTTGGAGCAAGGCACTATTGCTACAAAAATAAAGATTTTTAACTTGTTAAGTTCTCAGCACTCTAAACACTATGGTACTAAGGAATAAAAGGAAGCAGAACACATTGCTGAAGGCTCTCTACAGACATGCAACCTTACTGTAGTTCTCAGTAATCTATGCACTGAGTTGATCCTGTAGTCTTTTTTTTCTTTTCTTTTTAAAACGCCCATTGAGAAGGTAGTTTGGGCCACAGCTATTGGTAGCTGTGTATAGGTCACTGTGTCTGACCTCTGTCCTCTTTTGTCCTTTGCTCCAGACCTGTGGATGAGGACCGGTTGCGGCCAGTCACCCAGCTGGACCTCCTTTTCGGCCTGGACAAGATGAAGGAATCTAAGCGGGCCACCGTCTCCATGTTGCCCATTGTGTCGGAGGTACCCCTGGACTAAACATCAACACTGCACCACGGCGAGAAACGTTTTCTTCTGGCTTTTCTCCGCAGTGCGTTCCAACTCAGCAACAGAGGCTCCTCCGACACGTCAGAGGTGCAGTTGAAAAAGCCAGAGAGCAGCCACACGTTTCTTAACGTTTATTTATCCAGGCAGAGTTTGTTCTGAGCACGCTCCCTTTCAGCACAACCCTGTCACATGTGTACAGTTACAATACATTCAGAAAATCTAATGTCTTACTGGCCACTGTCAATCCGCCTTGTGCATGAAATGTGCGTACACGTTTGCGTACAATTTAATAACTTTTGTGGCATTCATCAATACTAGTTTTTAGGTAAGATCAAAATGTAAAGGTGCAATATGTAATGCTGATAGCTAGTGTTTAAAATAGTTACTGCAGTACAAAATTCTGGTGAGAGTCGTCGCCCCCCGCCCCCTCCTCCCCAGACTCAAAGTTCACGAAGGTCGCCTGGCGGAGACCGCAGCATCCACAACAATGTTGCTAGACGCTTGTCTCACATAGCCAGACGTTACTTCACAGTACAGAGGAGTAGCTAACGTTAGATGCTGGCTATATCGACAGTCATAAAAGCCTGTGCTCACGCAGAGCTCTGCACCCAACTGACAGACTTTTTCGGCTTATAATTACGGTAGGAACCGCTAAAAACAAAACAACCTCTCCGTCCTCTCCACCCGACTGACGGACACACTTCCGAGGCTTGGAAGTACGGTGGGAACTGCTAATAACACATGCTAATGCTTACCTGTTCAGGAGGAAATTAGCCAACTCAGCGTCCTTTTGGGCTCTAAGCTGTCTCCATCTTTCAAATACGTCTCCAGTATTTACCCAGGGTTTGTTGTTTCTGGTCACGCAACTGTTAGAAACATGTTGTCTTTTTTTTTTTTTTAGGTCGGGTAGAATCTATCTCCTTTGATCCTGTTAGTTTGTTTACTGTAGCGCGCTGGGTATACGTTTTTACAGGTATATCTGGCAACCCGGCCTGGCTGTCAAACTGGGCAGTTGATAACAACACACAGGCCAAAACACAAACAGAAATTCCGTCACGGAATGGAAATTTCAAAAGGAGAAAATACTGGCATTAGCATTGTTGTCAGAAAAGATAGTATTTCAACTTAGCATGTTTCCTTAATATCTGATGACGCATTGGCGTCATTTGGGGATTTATTATAGTAAATATATTACATATTGGATGTTTAAGAGTGCCCTGGACCACACATAAGCCAATACGCACAAAAGCCAACTTACGGTTGGTGCTGTGAAATATTAATTATTAGGATGAAAAAGCAATTTACTTCATGAAAACACAGAAACATGTTTTACAATTATGTATTATCTATTTTATAATTTTAAAAGTTTACACAAGATGATTAAGTGGAAGCCTACCTGCACGTACGCACACACCGGTCCCGCTGGCCGGGGGAGCGCATGACTCCTTTTTGCTAAGGTTCGTGGTTATGCGGTAGAATCAAGGCACTGCTGGAGATCGGAGGGGCTTAAGTGTTATTACATGATAGAATTTTCGTAGATCTGAATTACCAACTTTCAACATAAATCTAGCTTTTAATTTAAAGTGATAACCAGAAACTGACGTGCACTCGCTCAGTGTTAGAGTGCACTGTCTATAAACTGAAAGGCAGGTGACAGGCTTTTATACACACCTGAAAAAGTGGACAAAATGACTATGGCCTGCTACGTTCAACACAATATTGCAATGCACCATGGTGTCCCCCCACCCCATCTGGCACCACCTCAAGACATGGGTGATGGTTTCGTGGAACTTGAGCACAGACATGGCGTTGAAACCCAACAGCGACTCATTTTGTTACATTGTAAAGGGTTTTTATTCTCGTTTTTTAAAGTTCCTTTTATTTTTTGAGAGTGTTATTAATTTGTCAAAAAGTGGATGACATATGCTAAAGAGTCTTTCTTAACGAAAAGCAGAACCTTTTTTTTTCTTCTTCTTCTTTTTGCTGCCCTTATGTATTTCCCATTCTTGGTAGGTATTTCCGTTCCTTGTTCTTTTATTTCTTCTTCTGTCCGAGTTGGTTTGTGGTTTGCATACAGCATTTGAGTCTGCTGCCTTTTATATGGGATTATTGGGACGTTTCCCTATGCTAATTCCAAATTAACGAAAAGAAGAACCTTTTTTTTTTCTTCTTCTTCTTTTTGCTGCCCTTATGTATTTCCCATTCTTGGTAGGTATTTCCGTTCCTTTTTCTTTTATTTCTTCTTTTTTCCGAGTTGGTTTGTGGTTTGCATACAGCATTTGAGTCTGCTGCCTTTATATGGGATTATTGGGACGTTTCCCTATGCTAATTCCAAATTACCTGGCCCGTGCATCCAATTTCAGATCAAATGCATTTCATTAACATACTGAGGTGAGCAAGAACAGACTGGCAAGAACAGTCAAAGCAAGTTTCATAAATCCAACAAATGTTTTTCAGATTTTCCTCTTATTTCCCTTATTGCTTTGTGCAAGAACTAATACAAGAGAAAATAAAGAAAACATAGCAAAGCAGGCTTTTCCTGTCCGTTTAATACGTGTAGACAAAAACAGATAAACATTTAAATCTCAAGTAGAGATGTTGTCACCACTTAAACCCTGTAATAGGAACCACAGCTATAAAGACCTGAGCCAGTGGCAGCAATAAATAACAGTTATAAGCCATGATAACAATATCCTCATTACCCTGCTACTAATAGCTGTAATATTATGCTTACCTGATTTATCACCACTCAGTCCTCAGCTGTTAGCAGATGTATCATGGGAATGGGAATGTGGAAGCTCAATGCTGGGTTAGGCTTGAAGTTTTGGAATGCACCTGAAGTAACTCAATCCAGTGAATGGTCCTCAGTGCATTTAGTGCCTCTTTGTAACGGAAAGTCTTCTGCACTTTTTCCCAGGCTAAAACAACAATAGCTGTTACTGTGTACTGTTCAAATCATGGCGGTGTTTTTTTAGTTTCATATTTATTGTGCCATTATCATTATATGTCAGTTTCCATTGTTCTGCTTTGAATATTTTTAATAATGAACTTTTTATGTCACGCTTTGTGCATCAATCAATGCTGTCGCTGCAACACATATCAGGGTTTTTCTCTGTCAGTTACTTTTATTCACACCTTAAGGAGAGCATGGCTTTAAAATCCAAATGCTTTTAATCAGCTGTCAGTCTCAAGTTGTTGTGACGTGCTTTTTCTGACTTTCCTCTGTATAAAAAGCCTCATTATTCACCACATGGTCACAGCATGTGTTCATGGGTCTCATACAGACCTTTCTCCCACTCATTGTGAGCAAGCCAGGGCATTTCAGGTCATTCAACCATGACCACGTGGTGGTGCTGCTGCTACACTGTCTTGTACTGAAGCAGGTGGAGCAGACTGACAAATGGACTGCTCACATGCAGAGCAGTTTTATAGCATTGTGGCGCGATAATGAAAAAGGGGAGCCTGCATACGGCATTATTGGTTCATTCAGTGATATTTAGACTAGATCTGTTGCTCTTTCTTAGAGTACCTCAGGTGACAGTGAAAGGTCAAAGTGTTGCTGTGTAAATTAGACAATTGTGTTGCTGCTGGTTACAGGTCTTAGTTTCCTTTCTTGGAGAAGGGAAACATTTGTGCAAATGCTTTTTCTCAATGCAATATCACATCATCAGGTCTTATTCTATGGTCCATATGCAGTTACTGGGTATTTACACTGTCAAATATGTATGTGTTAAATATGTTGTTAATCATGTACTGTGAAGTGTATTTATTAAATGACACTAAAAACAAAACAAATTCTTTTTACCAGAAAAAAGTTACCTCGATTATTTCAGCATGGATTCCTGTTGGTCTTTGTCCTGCCCTTGTTTACATGTATTACACGTAATAAATGTCATCATTTCCAAAAGATAAAGTCCAACTTGTGGAGATTTCAAACAATGTATATTATAAACCAAACCTTCGGACCATAGTTGATCCGTGGTTCGGAATGCATGTGTACCGCGGATAAATTGCAAAGTTTAACCATAATAATAGTGTGTGTGAAATGCATTTTTACTGTTGCTGTTACTTAAAGTAAGCTGATAAATCTCTATGAAGGGTTGCCGTGAAAAGATACAGGCAACGTAATGTTCACTTCATGTGAACGCCGCATGTTAAAATCCGGTGCTTATATGGCACCATGCCTTAACGACTGGTATCTAAAGCAGATTTTGGTGCCACTTAAATGTCTGCATTTGCTCCGAAACGGACGTTACAGGCAATCGAAGCATCGCTGCACGTCACGCTATTAAACACTAACGTTACAGTTGGCATTGGGTCACGTTAGCCTACCATTAGCTCGTAGCTGGATTAAGCACTGTTTAAAATGCTGACAGCTAAACTATAAACTGTGTAAAGTGTGTCGGTATTTCACCGTAGAGGATTCCAACACCGGGACGTACAACAGTCTGCCGCTAAAGCTTTGAGCTAAAAGACACAAACTAGCACTTGGTCACTGCTGTTGTCAACCTTGTGATGCATTCAATTAAGTTATTGTAAAATAACCTTTTCTCATCTGTTTTTGTCGTTTTACTGCAATTTACTGGGGAAATAAGTAATTAGTAAAAATTACTTTTTTAAGAAATAATTTAAATTCCCCTTTTTTGTGCTGATCTGAAAATGGATCCAATCCGTGACTCAAAACCGTAATCTGGTCCAAATCATGAGTTTTGTGATCCATTACACCCATACTACACTTACTCAAATCATTTTTTTATATTGGCATATGTACCACAATGTTAATTATACCAGTAACTTTCTTTCCAAATTTTGTGTTTGTTACATTTTTGGACCCCAAAAAGTGTAGCTGTGGGAGTCTGCTACTTTTAATTGGGAGTCTGAATCATCATAAACGGTTTGTAAATTCTGCGGCTGTTGCAGTCAGATCCTGTACCCTGTAGGCATGCGTTAATAAGCCATTGTTGGCTATAATACTGCTAGTATCTAATAAAAGCCTTGCATCTTAATAAGTCCACTTTTCAGGTTTTGCTGACAGCCAAACTATTTTAAAATCATGGTTGGAGTTTTTAATGGATGTCTGGCCATGTGTTCATGGAATCTGAATTAGCCCACTCATAAGGGCTATGAAAATCATGTCAAATGATTTTTTTTAAAAACCTCTCAGGATTTACTAGGTTTTCATATTACAGCAGCTATTTGATAATTATAATGACTCATTATCTGTTTCAGAGGTGGGCCGTAAGGGCCAGCAAGGCCTTCTCTGCTGGCCAAGAGATTGTCAGAATCAGAAAATTTGTGTTTATATATATATCCCCTTGACGCCTGAATTTATTCACAATTATATAAACAAAATATTATGTGTGTTTCTGGCTCCAAGCTGATGCTAAATTAAGTTGAGATTGTTAATTTGTCTATAGCATATGGAATAGATATAAATTTAGGTATGATGCAAATTAGCGACAACAGGCATTATGTTAAAATTCTTTACAAAATGGTAAAATTAATAAAACACATAGTAGATTTCATTCATGTCACAAAGTTGTTAGAACTTCTAAACTGTAAATGACAAATACATGGATCTTGACAACCACAAGAAAGAAAACACTCTCCTACTCCCTAACATTGACAGTAGTTTCTTTAGGGTTAGGGGTAGGGTTAGGTTTAGGGTTAGGGTTAATTTCGCTTCCGTGAACCGGATGTATCTCCCACTCCGACCGGTCCTACGAGAAACCAGTGCATGCAAAAGGTTCCTAGGTATGTATCGCATCTAAACAAACCGGCATTGGGGGGAATACACACGCTATCTCGCCTGCAGTCGGAATGGAAGGGGTTTGATGCAAATTAGCGACAGTCGGTGTTAAGGGGATATATGTGTGCGTGTGTGTATATATATATATATATATATATATATATATATATATATATTTAACTAAGTCTGTTCCCACAAGTCTATTACCGTAATTTCATTGCTACTCTCCCTCGGTTGTGCGGCTTCCAGTGCATTTCATAAATTAGAGCTTTTATCCAATCAGATTTCCCCCCTGTGCTGTCTTTGGGTGAAAAATCTACTCTTGAGACCTTCAGAATTTCGTGTAAATCCCTCTGCTGTTGCAGCTTTTGGTTTGGTCTAATGGATTTTTCTGCATTTTAGTAAAATGGTTGTACAAGCTATTACTGCTTGCTTCAGATAGTTGCTGCTGGTGTTAGAGATTTGAGCAGTGTCAGTGGCTGCTGTGCCCTTGCGTGTGCGTGGTGCCATGTGTGTTGTTGAGCCCCAGCAGCATGGCTGGAATTTGTGGGGAAGCCTGTTGATCGCTGATTGTGTTATTTTTGTTTTTGATTGCCTTGTGGTCATCGTATGAGTAAATCAGTCCCTCCAGGATTTTGCGGCCTTTTTTTGAGATTGTTGTGGCCCAAAATGCCTGATTTTGTGGGAGCTTTTGTAAAAAATTGCGATAAAAGTTGCAATGTCTTTTGTATGTTTGTTGCAATTAAGTTGCGGGAGACGGAAAAAGTAGCAGGTTTTTTTTTGTATAGTTCTTTAAAAATAAAAAGGAAACTTGTTTAGGGGAGAATAAAACGACTCTAGGCTGAGTTTTCTTAGTAACCTTACCAAAAAAGGCTCAGGATGCTGCAAATGTTGGTATAATATGAAAATGGCTGGTGGATTTAAGACAAAAAATAATTGATTGATTGAATCAAATTTGAACATATCTGTCAGTGGCATGTTGATCTTTACATTGTTAGTTAATTTCCTAACCTGGCCTGGGACACATTCACACGGTTTGATAAAGTACTAATTGGAATTGAACTTATCATTGCACTTACAATAATGAGCGTAGCTGTCCTCAATTTAGGTCATCATGTACGTCTCATCTCCGGTTTTTCCTGCATCCACCAGTGTGTGTGTGTGTGTGTGTGTGTGTGTGTGTGTGTGTGTGTGTGTGTGTGTGTGTGTGTGTGAGAGACATCAACCCGTTCTCACTCCCGCTTGGTCATTGGCTCTCAAGAGTCACATACAGATGCAAAGTCTGGCACGTGGGACTGCTGGAATTGGTTGAAGTCGCGGGAAACTCCGGTTATTGGTCACATTTGCGGAAACGTTGCGGTGATTGGTCAAAATTACGAGTTGCACCAAAGTCTCGGTGATTGGTTGAATTTGCGTGAATTGGCGACATCGCGAAAATCCTGGAGGGACTGGTTGTTGTGGGGTTGTTTTTGTTTCTTTGGTGATTACATTCATTTTGACAATATGTGATGCAGCATCCTGACATACTGCGTAAAAAGTGATTGCTTCAGTCACCGTGTATTCATGTCTCTGCAATAGTGTATTGAAACCTTCTAGGTGTTGAGCCTCGTGTTAAATCACTTTATTCCACACGATAATGACGATAAGTATCCCAGAGCGCTCAATTTGTCAGCTCAGGCTGCTCTGCACACCAGCATTAGCCTGACAAGCCAGACCCACATCAAGATGTGTCCTTTCTCTGCACTGCGTGCAAACAGCGGGCTCACTAACTATCGTTAATGATGACAAAGCAGTATTTAGCAGAAAAAAGAAAGCTTTAACCCCTTAATCTCATCCAAGTCCCAAAGCCTGACTGTGGTTTGGGAATTCCCCAAAGGCTGGTGAAATGGTGTATTTTCAAGAAAGAGTTATGTGATGCCAAGAAGTGCAGATATGTTGCTGTCTGTAGTGTGGACAGACGGTAAGGTCATATTTACAGTTCATTCTTTAATGAGGCAAAGTCTGGAGTTTTCTCTCTAAGTTCTGCAAGGATTCATGTCTGATCTTTAACTCAGACTAATCGATTAGTTATTCATAAAGCTATCGATGAGTTATTCATGAACAGGGAGTCCAAGTGAAAGTCTCCACTCCAGCTCTTTTCAATTAGAGGACAGCTCCCAGTCGATAAACATGATGGAAGAAGCTCTCCCCCGCAGCACAGCTGGCTGGAGATGTCAAAGACTTCCCATTGAGAGGAGAGCTCAGACGCAGATAGATACACTTTTGCCTGGCCCTGGTCGGTCGGTACAGGAGCTCTCAGCGCTGGTCTGATGGTCTCAATCTTTTTTCCATAGGAGCGGTGGAGAGAGTGTATAATGGCCCCACTCTGTTCCGTGACAGTCCTCTGAAAGCTTTACTGCCATCGGACATGATCGAGCGAGCCCAGAGAAACCAGAGGCAGCTGTTATCCCTGCCACATTTCTCAGCAGGATATCCTGTTGCCTGCTGATGCTCAGAGTTTTATAGCTGGAGTAACTCATAAAGCCATATTGCATAAGCATATGAAGGGCCGAGCAGCTTTACACAAAAGAATAGGATTCAAGGAGTCCTGGAAAGAAGCTGTTGGGCTAGAGGACCATGTTGATTTAGCCTTTGAGTTTTCTTTGCATCAGTGGGTAGTCACATCGAAAGAATAGATATGTGCAACAATGGTCCTGGGTCAGAGTAACCACTAGGACTTTGCTTTGAGCTGAGGGTTTAAAAAAAGCCAAAGTATACTTTGGCTTTTAAGTGCACATTTAGCTCAAACAAAGGTTCATCATGCATCTTCCCCACTAATCATTCAGATGCTAAAGACCTAGTCTGGATCAACAGAAGTACATTTCCAGGATAAAGCCTGTATGACAGGCTTTGCCCCTTCGCTTCCGCTCTCTGTGTTGCCATTCTCAAAATCCCATTACTACAGGAAACAACACCAACCTTTGAGCTAGCAAGCTGAAAATGGCAAGTTTTTAAGAAAATTTTGATTGTGCAATAAGGCAGCCCTGCTTGCTTGTATCTTTCGTTAAAGATTGCTAAGATGTACAAGGAATATTTTTGCGGCATTTTACTATCTTAACTTAAACTAGAACCGATTGGCATGGACGAAGTACATACAGTGAAACACTGGTAAGGGCAAATTATGTTTAACCATGTATCCAGCTAATTTAAATAGCTCACCTTACTGTATGTACTGTACTGTACCATGCACAGTTAACTAAATTTAATATTTTATGTGGCATTTTCTTTTGCAAGGTCACCAATTTCTTAGAAACTATTTTCTGTTGCTGCGTCTGGAACTTAGCGCAGCTAGAATATATATATATATATATATATATATATATATATATATATATATATATATATATATATATATATATTCATTTTGTTGTGCCTATATGTATAATAGGCTCATAAAGCACTTTTTAGTTTAGGTTTAATACAGTCTTTTAATTCAAAGTACATTGTGTGTCTATTCAAGAAATAGTTTTGACATTTTGGGGAATACAGTTATTCACTTTCTTTCCAAGAGATAGATGAGAAGATCAATACCACTCTCTGTCTGTCTGTTATCTAGGAAGTTACAGCCAGCAGCCGCTTAGCTTAACTTAGCTTAGCATAAGAAAACGGGGAAATAGCTAGCTTGGTTCTGTCCAAAGGTAGCAAATTCTGCCTAATAACGCTTAGTTATGTTATATTTTGTTTTTTTAATCTGTACGATAAAAGAAAATGCACAAGTGTGTTACAGGGGTTGTGGCTATGGCTATTATGGTTATAAATATTTATTGGCCAGGCACAGTGACTTCCTGGAGTCTCCGCTGTATGTCTAAAAACCTCACGGTGACATTGACACTGCTAGGCAGGTTATTCTACCTTTGGAAAGAGCCAGGCTAACTGTTCCTCACTGTATTCAGTCTTAATACTAAGCTAAATTAACAGGTTGCAGGATGTAACTTCATATTCCTACTGACAAGGAGAGTGGTATCAATCATCCCTGATGCCTGATTTAAGGAGAAATTATACATATTTATTCATTTTATGTTATTTAAATGGTAGCATGGCCTCCGTATGGTTGCAGTTGTGGAGATAATCTTTAGTCACAGTCGATCTCCAAAAAACAGCAGGAGTTAAGCAGCCATTTTAACTTGTATTCAACCATATGTCTTTTTGCATTTATCCAAAATGTTTTCACTAAGTTTGTATGAGTCCAATGATGGTAGAATGTTATGAAACTAAAGGGGACCAAGTGAGAATGTGAAAAATACCAAATCAGTGGGTTTGTTAATGACAATAGTGTGTGTGTGTGTGTGTGTATATGTGTGTGTGTGTGTGTGTGTGTGTGTGTGTGTATATATATATATATATATAATTTTATTTTATTATTTATTTTTTTAATCTACTATATATAATAGCGAATAGTGTGTTGTGACTGTCTTGCAGGTTGAGAAATGTAGTCTGTCACAATTACTTGACTTTTAAACCATCCATGTGCATGTGTGGGTGCTGTTTCCCACCCACATGTGGAGATCCTGCAGCCACAGGGTCTTTAGAGCAGCCTCAGTGGGTCGGGACTCTTTAGTTGCACGTCGTCCGTCTCTGCTGGATGAAGAGGTCTTGCCCTACTGTACATTAACCTCCCAGACTGATCTCTGCAGGAGCTGAAGGGAACACTTTGATAATGCTTTGGGGTCATTATCTGTGTGAGTGCTGCTAGAGTATCACAGTAAAAGCCACTGACATAATCCAGAGGGGCCTCACTCACACTTCACCAGGATGCTGTAAAGCAGTGTGTGTAGGAGACACATCGCATGTAGCAAAATGTAGTGGTGATCATAACAAGGCAAATACAATTTGAACATGTGAAAACAGGAGGCCAAATGATATTTTGGCAACATAGATCAACAGTGTATGTTTAGTAAAATTCTTGAAGACTGTAGGCTTCATTAAGCCCGCCTCAGCTCCATCTACGCTCCACCTCTTTGCCCATTGGAGCTGCCCACTTGACGTTCATTTTGGCTCCTCAGAAACGTATGGATGACGTCACAGGAACCATCTTTTATAAAGTCTATTAGTAACAACCTATTATAGTGCAGCAGCAGATTTCTGCCCTGTGTGATTTCAGTGTTGATTTAGCCTTTAATGAAACCGTTGGTTTCCAGTAACTGAACTGGGGTCGTGCATGAATAAAGCCACTAATGGTACAGATTTGGTTAAATATATGCTGATCCTCTTTTCTTTTTTTTTTTCCATCTTTAGTTTTGGCACACGGTAGTCATAAAGCAACAAGTTGTACTCTTCTGACACCTGCTTTTCTCTCACCTCTGCTGCCTCACACCTAACTACATGAGAGGCCAGCCTGGAGAGGATGGTGCACCATTAGCAGATGTAATCGGAGTGTCTGGCAGCAGCACACCAGATGAAAGGTAATCAGAAGGTGTGTGGCTGTCGGGCTAGGTGTCAAGAGAAGGGTGAGCTCTTAGGGCTTACTGATGCTGTTAATGAGCATCCCTCCTTGGACTAAAATGGCTCTAAAATAAGAGGCACAGTATGTCTTTTCCAGAGCTAAATTGTTAGGAAGTAGTGTGTGTGGGAAACTTACTCAAGGATGAATTGTGACACTACAGGTACAGCCTCGGATGTATTTATCGCAGTGAACAGAAGCTTATCTCACCTCTAAATGGTACAGTAGTTCAATTAATTTAATTAAAGATGACTTTTTATTTTATTTGAAAAAGTTTGGGAACCTGGTCAGTTTGGTGTGTTCTGTGGAACTTTTTGAACCAACACAGGGAGACTGATCATTTCGACTGGCTTTTCTGTCGACAGTCAGCCGTCTGGCTGGTGTGTCTTGACTTTTAAACCGAATGCGCACAATTCCTTTAGGTAGCTAGCTTCTGTAAAGGCGTTTTTCCATTACATGGTACCTGCTCGCCTCGACTCGACGCACTGTGCGTCCGCTTTCCATTGCAGATTTTAGTACCGCCTCAGCGTGGCTGGTCGTCATAGCAACTGCCGTGGGCGTGGCTTGGTAGCGCTGCATTTCCCTGACTCATTTCCTGGTTCTCCTTCTCCGTAAACAACATGAAATCAATGAGATAGTTAACTTTTCCTGCTCCAGATTTCCCATGCGCACAATTCCTTTAGGTAGCTAGCTTCTGTAAAGGCGTTTTTCCATTACATGGTACCTGCTCGCCTCGACTCGACGCACTGTGCGTCCGCTTTCCATTGCAGATTTTAGTACCGCCTCAGCGTGGCTGGTCGTCATAGCAACTGCCGTGGGCGTGGCTTGGTAGCGTTGCATTTCCCTGACTCATTTCCTGGTTCTCCTTCTCCGTAAACAACATGAAATCAATGAGATAGTTAACTTTTCCTGCTCCAGATTTCCCACCGTGGTCAGAAAGAACAGAGGAGACACTTTGTTTCTCTCACTAGGACTCTAGAGTCACTACTCGCTCCGGAGCTAATCGCCGTCACTCTCTCACTGATCCCTCGCTCACTGATCCCTCGCTCACCAGCTCACCACACACACACGGCGACTCAACACACACACCAGCGCACAAGTATACACATCAGGCCACTTGTATGCTACGGAGAAAGCTCTGCCTCCGGCAGCAAAAAAGCACCACTGGCTAAACTATTTAAAAATACCGTCTGTCGCTAGCAATGCAGTGATCAGTGACAATTCTTTCCGACCAATCTGTAGCCTGCAGGGTTTCACGTCACCTTTTCGGCTTGCCTCAGCTTGCTTGGAACCTCGACTGAGGTACCAGGTACTTTTTTTTCGTAATGGAAAACCAAAAACGTCGAGGCGAGTCGAGCAGGTACCATGTAATGGAAAAGCGCCCTAAGAGTCTTTTAATTCTTCCCCCCCCCCCCCGCCCCCCATTCTTCCTTCCCCCAACACCTCTAACTCAGAAATATACTTCGGCCTCCTTGCATGCACGCCATGTTTGAGATCTCCTCACAGATTTTCAAGGATATTTAAGCAGAGATGGCAAAAGGACTCACTTGCTGTACTCAAGTAGAAGTACAGATATTTGTGTTAAAAAATACTCTGGTAAAAGTAGAAGTACTGATTTAACTTCTTTACTCAAGTAAAAGTAACAAAGTACAGGCTTGGAAATGTACTTAAAGTATAAAAGTAAAAGTAGCCTTGCAAATGACATTTTTTATGCAAAGCTACCACACAAATGTTACTAGAGTGCAAGCTGAGAAACTTCAGTGGACATGGAAAAAAGGCTCTTTATATGCCATTGCCTACATTTTAAATGGATGTCTGCCAATAGGCCTAAAACATCACATATATTAGACTCCAGGTTAATAAGATTCTGACTGAGTAGCAAGATATGAATTCAATTGTGATTCTGTAACAATTCACAGATCCAGTGTCTCTTTTTTTAATCTTCCCCTTAACATTTAAAGGAATCTACATATGTGTGTGTGTGTGTGTGTGTGTGTGTGTGTGTGTGTGTGTGTGTGTGTGTGTGTGTGTGTGTGTGTGTGTGTGTGCTCAAATATGGCTTCTGGAAAGAATAAAAAAAAAAAAAAAAAAAGGATAAAATATGAATTACTAAACAGACATTAATTAAGAAGTCCCCCATACTTTTAGAGTTACGCAGCACATTCGCCAGGAGTCATTCTTGATGCCTACTATCTCAAACATCTCTCTCAGATAAGGCCAAGGATGATTGGGAATGTCTTCCTGCTTGTCTGTCGAATCTCTGGGATCTCCGTTTTCTTAATTTTCAATCATGTCACCGTCCATACTACTCAGAGGTGTCAAATGTATTCACATCCATTACTCAGGTAGAAGTATAGATAGGGTTTAAAAAGACTTCTGTAGAAGTTGAAGTATCAACTCAAGCTTTTTACTCAAGTAAAAGTGTAACCGGGGATTTCCACTGGATGCGTAACTGCTGCGGACCGGCTCCGCTGCGTGTCTGCTGCGTGCGTGATTATAAAATCGATCATTGACCTTTGGCCTAGGGTGCTCTGGTACCAAGTACACTTATGAGCATCCCTATGTTCGAACATGGTGTTTGTTATAGACAATCCATGACTAGCACAGAAGTCCAACAACAAACAACCACTCTGGTTTAGATTAAGGCTGAGCAATTTTATCGATTCTGCAATATAAATCAATATTTTATTCCCCAAGAAAGTATCGATTTTTATGACGCAAGTATCGATACATAAGTCCCATTCAAATCCCCCATGTTTACCCCCGTTCGCATTGCAGGAAGAGCGATTTGGTCAGCCAGCCGCTAGTGTCGCTGTAGAGCAGCCAACGTCAACTGGCGGCCTTCCGCCAAAGCTTTTAGTCTGGCCCCCAGAATAATCATGAATTCACAAAATGTAAAGAGGAAAAAATGTGTTCTGTTATTTATCATTTCAAGCATTTAGAGCAAAAACCCAGCCCCCTGTATTTACATCTCTATTCACATGCCGGGATTCTCTACAGCGATGAACGAGCTCCACACACACAGCTGAGCCGAGATTTGTGTGCGTTAAAACACACATACCGCTGAGCCGATAGGTGTGTGCGTTAAAGGTTAAAACACGCAGCACCTGACTGGGAACGATACAGAGTTACCAACGGCCGCTGGGGCAGATGAACTCACGCTGGTCTCTTTTCTGTAAATAGGCTACAATTAAACCTTCGTGAGTAGAAAGTCAATACTTATCAATGCACTCACCTGTAGACCGGCATAAACATGTAGAAAGCGACAAACCAAACCCTCCGCTAGAGCGGACAATCTGGAGCTACTTAATATGCACATGAATGACGCGATCGTTATGTTCGAGTGATGATGATGATTCTGGTTGTATTATTTTGCAACATCGTTTCATTGCAAATGAGGCATACATGACGAGTGCATAGCCTGCTTATCATTCCATTCATCATTAAAGCTGGGCTTTTGGCTTTTCCACTTCAACTTTTCGCTTCAGCCTCTTTGACAGTGACATGTTTACCTGACAACAGCATTTCTTTCTGCAAGCATTTTCCACCAATCAGGATGCTGCATACTACAATAATTTTTCCATAATCACAGACTTTAACCATCACTCCTCAGTGAACTGCCTCCTAGTCTGAGATCTTTTTCTAGTTAAAGAGCCAGTTATCATTAGGGAGTTTCCATGTTTTTTAGGAGTTTGCTCACACTAATACATGTAAAAAAAAAAAAAAAAGAAATAGCATTAATTCAGTAAGAAAGTGAAAAAGAATATGCGTATTAGGTATAAATTCATTTTATTTTATTTTATTTGAAAGTCCGGCCGCCAGAGTACTTAGAAAAATTCTGAAAGAAATGTAGTTGATGATCCCTGCTGTAGACTCTCTGTCCAGTCAGAGACATATATTGTGTAATTGATGTTTTCAATTCAATTAATTAAATCCAAGTAAATGGAACACTCACAAGATGTCACCAAAATTACTCTGTCCCTTTTAAATCTTTCAGAAAATGATGTAAGTGTATCGAATTATATCGAATTGTATCGAATCGTATCGTTGGCTGAATATCGTGATATATATCGTATCGTGAGCTGAATATCGTGTATCGTATCGTGAGATTAGTGTATCGCTACAGCCCTAGTTTAGATCAGGGAGGCCGTTCCTCCCAATCACGCCTCTCCATGTGTCTCCATCATTGCCCACGTGCACATTGAAGTCCCCCAGCAGAACAATGGAGTCCCCCACTGGAGCCCCATGCAGGACTCCAGTCAAGGTTTCCAAGAAGGCCGAATACTCCGAACTCTTGTTTGGTGCATATGCACAAACAACAGTCAGTTTTCCCCCCCACAACCCGCAGGCGTAGGGAGGCGACCCTCTCGTCCACCGGGGTAAACTCCAACGCAGCGGCGCTCAGCCGGGGGCTTGTGAGTATCCCCACACCCGCCCGGCGCCTCACACCCTGGGCAACTCCGGAGAAGAAAAGAGTCCAACCCCTATCCAGGAGTGTGGTTCCAGAACCGAGACTGTGCGTAGAGGTAAGCCCCACCAGATCTAATCGGTAGCGCTCCACCTCCCGCACCAGTTCCGGCTCCTTCCCCCACAGAGAGGTGACGTTCCACGTCCCCAGAGCCAGCGTCTGCTGCCCGGGTCCGTCGAGGCCCCTGACCTTCACTGCCACCCGTGTAGCAGCGCACCCGACCCCAGCGGTTCCTCCCACAGGTGGTGGGCCCATGGGATGGAGAGGGAGTTGCCACGTTGCTTCTTCGGGCTGTGCCCGACCGGGCTCCGTGGCAAACCCGGCCACCAGGCACCCGCTGACGAGCCCGCCATCTGGGCCTGGCTCCAGACGGGGGCCCCGGGCTTCCTCCGGGCAGGGTAACTTCACCTCTTCCTCGTTGGCTCATAGGGTTCATTTTGTGTTGAGTTTGTAAACTTTTTTTGGCAACTTTGCCAGGTAGATTCTTTGTTCATTGTATTGTCCGGTGGACACCTAGACCTGTGACTGCTACTGTTTTTTGCAGCTCTTCTACAGTGATGTGTGGGTTCTTCTGATCATGTCTCATCAGGTCTGGGGCCATTCTATAGGACATTTCTTGGTCTTTCAGATCTTGCCTTGACTTCAACTGTTCCAGTTATCTTACATTTTCTGATAATGGTTACAGTGGTTATAACAGGGTGGTTCCACTGTCAAGTGGTCACATTCAAACAGAAATTGGCTGACCTGGACACAATTTAAGGCTGAATGAATGAATGAAACAAAATGGCAATTCAGTCAGATTATCAGGCTGCACGGACATCACATTTAATGCTGCAGTAATTCATATTTAAGTTTATTTCCACGACTGGTAGCAAAAGACAGTAGGTATTTTTGAATCTCAGAAACATTACAATCATTCTGGATGTGAGAAGAAAACATGAGGAATCTTTGAAAATACTTTGGATCCATCTGCAAATGTGAAATAGAAACATTTAAACCTTGTAAACACACAAATATCTATTTTTTTTTTTTTTTTTTTTTAATCTAAGCCATTAAAAAGACTCATGTGCTAGAGATGAAATCATAATCAGCTTCAGACATTTCATTTGATGCCATGTTTTAGAGTATCTTTAATCTCTCATGTCATTACAGGCTTTGGCAGGATTGCATTTCAATTTCAGATGTGTTTTCAGATTATGCTTTTATTGGATTTAAATTAACTCCTGCTCTGCTAACAATAATGTGCTGTCTGTTTAAGACATGGTATAAGGATAGCCAATCATTTAAATGCATGCAATTGTGATTTCCATTTAGGTACTATATTCCCCAAATTTCAAAATAAGAGTGCAAGAGTTATCCAAGGCAATGCCATCCAATATTAGTCCTAATAACATTATATAACCATAATAAGAACAACATCATTTGACCTGGTTAAAATGGCATCAGCCTGGATTATAGTTATTGTCAGCACACAAAGACTAGGACCCCGGTTACCTTCTGCTGCTGAAAACCTTCTGTATTAGCAGAGTATCTAATGAAGGCAATATTTCCTCTAAATTTCCAAACCAGTACACTACTGGTCCATAAAGAAATTGGCATACTGCATGTTTTTTTGATGAATGAATGTTAATTTGAAACTTTGTTTAGTTGTGTTTTTCAATGAATAAGCTACTTTCTAACTGGGGCACAATAACGCAGGTGCTCACACCCCTCTAAAAAAAAGGCCTAATGACACCCTTGCTGTCACCCATTGAACATTTCCTTCCTTCCTTGTATGCTTCCCTTCTTCGGCTTCTTCTCACGGGGAAGAAAGAAACATTAGAATAATACCAGAGCATCCGATCAGAATACCGGACAGCTTCTGCCAGACCTCAGCGACGCACACATTCCCATGTTCCAGAGTCGCGTCAAAAGGCGGCTGGTAGTGCAGCTAGCTATGCCAATGAAAGCGAGGACAAAGGCACAGCACCCACTGAGGAGAGCGGAGATGGGATAATTATCCCTAATTAATCATGCACTGGGGTCATGCGGCTCATCTCTTCAACACCGACACAGGAGCAGGAGGGAATGACTCACTTCCCGATGAAGGCTCCACATAGGAGGCAGCTGAATGAAGTGAGACATGTGTATCTCAATAAGACACCTTTTATTAGATTCAGCCAGCGAGGCAAATGTGTGAGCTGCTCTGGAAGAAAAATACGGATTATTTATGCATGTCCAATCATTTATCAATGAATGCACAAGTATATTTGACAAAATGTCTGTTCTTGCATTAAGTGTTTATCTCTGACAGAAGTTTACACTTAGCAGAGCATTAAAACACATCATTCATAAAGCCACTGACTGAGTGGACAGAACTAATTAGTATTTTCACTGGGAGTTTAAGACTTTTTGATATGTTTGCAATACTCCCTTTAGTATATTTGCTTAAACCCACAAATTCCAGTATGTCCTCACATCGCACTGTTGATGTGTTGAAACTCAACTATGGGTGCTGAACATTTCAAAACACTTGGAAACACACCACCGTACATCACGGATAAGGCCGGTTACACACTGCCTGCGTGTCGTGAGCGTGGCGTTTCTGTTTGCGTGTCAGCTGCGTGGCAGCTGCATGGATTTTTCTATGTCTTTACACACCAGAAACGTGTCTGACGCTGTGCTGCTGCGCTGCTGCTGCTGATAGCCTTGTCTGGACACATGTATGTTTCCCATTGATAAAATGAAATACCATGTTAAACATAAATATATACTGATTTGATTACAGCAAACACAACTTCGGCAGTATTGACGGAAAAATAGGCTACAGAATATTTCGTTCTGTATTGACAAGTGCAATATTATAAAATCGATTTTTTTTTTTTATTACATTTATATCTGCATTTATATCAAAACTTAGAGACTTTAAAACATCAACATGTAATTTATTAGTATGTATTTGTGTCTAAACGACATATAAACATCTTTTCCTATTCTATTTTGCCAGGAAACGCTTCCAACACGCTTGCGTGTCGCGTGAAAAATAGGCGTCGGTTCTATTTCTAGCAGGCACGCTAGAAAGCTCTAAGTGTGTAAGCTCTAACCTGTTAACAATGGAGTCGAAATATAAACGGACACGCCACGCAGCTGACACGCTCGCGCGACGCATCCAGTGTGTAACCGGCCTAAGAATAGGCAGTTCTGAAGAGTCATAAGTTAAGCTAAACGCTTCATTACATCCTGTAGGAGTCAGCTTCAACACTGGTACATTTGCAGTCCAAATGTGGCAACTAAGGAGTTGCATTAAACTGTTAATCAAACAAGTGCAGGAATCTTGAGGAAACGAGTGATTTAACATAGTCAGCGGTGGAAGGGAATGAAGTATATTTACTCAAGTACTGTACTTAAAAACAATTTTGAGGTACTTTTTATTGATTTTATTTATCATATTGACATTTTATGCTACTTCATACCTCTTCTCCACCACAGTGATCTGACAGCTCGAGTTTGTGGTTACTTTACAGATTAAGATTTTACTTACAAAACATACTATTTTAACTAAAATGTAACACTAAAATAGTTAATATTAAATTAACACCTCAACCAGCCACAGCATTCAAATGCTACTTACACCTTAAGGCACATAATCCAATATTATATATTACAATATAACATTCTTTCTGCATAATGTTGCTTGTAGTGAACTCTTTTTACACTGTTGTATTTCTGTTTTTACTTAATAAAATGAATACGCTTCCCCCACTGATGATAGCAGTTTATATAAAGCTTAATAAATCATAAATACATCATTGATTTGTGTCAGCCTTGTTGCTGCAAGTTTTCCAACCTCCCCTTAGAGCAAAAGATTAGAACAGGAATGATAGAAACACTAACAACTATCAAAAGAGCTTTCAAAGCAATGGGGATATGTACAGTAATTGTGTCAGTTATTTTAGAAATGTATTTGTATGAAGAATGTAGTGTAATATGTTTAGAAATGGATGAGGAAAAGATCAATAAGTATGTTAGGCTTTGCGTTTTTGTACTTGATATCTAAACTGGCTAAAGTGTAGTAGTAATGTTATCTATACTAAAGTAAGATATTTTGGTACTCCGCGCTTCCATTTTGTGCAAAATTTAACACCAATGCAAAATGAATATAAACAATTGAATATTTAGAGGAATGAGGTGTTTGAAGCTTAGATCTTATTGTTTCTATTTTGTTGCAAAAACTAGCAACAAGACTGAAAAGGTTTGCTCTGGACATAATGTATAAAACATTTTATATTGTATTTGCTCAGCACTGTAATTACCTTTTCTTTTTCTCCCTCTCTGCTATCCAACTGGTAGCTTGACATTCTATTGCTGTGAATTGCTTTCATAACTTCTGACAGTTTGACAAGCTCTGTGGTTGGCTGACTGGTCCACACTGGTCCTTCACCAGTAAAATAGCAGGAATGAAATAGACAATAGTAGGATAGAAATAGACTTGACAGGACTCGTTGGCTGTGCATTTCACAACGTTTTAAATTCATGGCGCTGCGCTGAAAGATAAATTGCAGCAAAAGCTTTTTGAAATGAAAGCAAGCTGAGTTTGGATCCTCTGCAGCTTTTAATAAACAAGGCCTTGTGTCCAGAGCATAAGAATGAGCTATCAGGAGAAGCACTGAATCACATCTTGCATATCAAAGCTGTTTTGCAATGTCTCCCATCTTTAACATTAAAAGGTTGATTACACTTTCATGCAGTTATTTAACTAGATGAGTACAACTGCGCTCGATAAGGGGGGGAGGGGGGGGATTTCTAGAACAACTTCCAAGTGGAATGAATATTCAGATAGGCACTTGAAAGGGATTTTAGAAGAAGGGACTCTAAAAATGTTTGCCATTATACAGCTGTTATGTAAATATTGGAACATGGTCATGGTTTTAAAGAAAGTTTTTAATGGATCGGATATGTGGGGACACAGAGTCAGTCTGGCTTATTATTGTTGTTATTGATAACAGGCATATACAAATGTCCTTGTTTTGTGGGTTATTGAGTTTTTATTGTAAAGACAAAATACAACCATCTGGCACTATACTTCATCAGCCTGCCTTTATAATTATAAATGGAACAGACTTTTGCTGCCTCAGAATGGTTTATATGAAATAAAACACTTAACACATACTCATTCCCTGAAAGTATTCCCATACAGTAGGCTGCATCCCCCTCATTAAGACCAACTGGAGCTGCTTTATTGACCGAATAAAGCCCAGAATCGTCACTGATCACTGCGTCATCATTGCTAGCGACAGACGGGGGTGTCCTGACCAAACCCGCCATTTTTAAATAGTTTAGCCAGCTGTGTTTTTTTTGCTGCCTTCTGCTTCTTTTGAAACAAAATTTGTCTTCTGGCTGTGCCAACAACAACACACCTTTGACGTTCTGTGTGTGCGTCGCGTTAGGTCACTGCAGTTTCCTGCGGCGGTGCTATGACAACCAGCCGCGCTCGCCTCACGCATGAGGCGGTACTAAATCTGCAATGGAAAAAGGAAGACGGGCCAAGCAGTTGAGCCGAGCCGAGTAGAGCTGCTAGTAGCAGTGGGTAAGCGCCATAATAGTCTACAGACTCTACAGGCTCGGTGAGGCTATACTTAAGCCCAGTGGGTACTTTGAGCTAAATGCTGACATCAACATAACAAGCTCAAATCAAGCATGCTAATGTTTGGCAGTTATAATGTTTACCATGTTTGCTATCTTAGTTTATAGAGCTGCAAAGACTATTTGATAAGTTGTCAACTATTTAAATAATTGGCAACAAATTTGATAAAAATCGATTAATAGGTTTGAGTCATTTTTTATGAAAAAGTAAAAAAAAAAAATAAATCCTCTGATTCCAGCTTCCTAAATGTGAATATTTTCTACTTCTTTCACCCATCTGTGACAGTAAACTGAATATGTTTGAGTTGTGGACAAAACAAGACATTTAAAGGGGTGATAGAATGATTATATAGGGTATTTCACACTGTTCCTTAAGGTCTCCTTATTGGGTATTTAACATTGGTTGGGCTGAAAATGGCCCAGGTGATATTTTTTTTGGCCCTTATGCATCCCTGTGTAATGGCTTTATTTAGAACGACAGCTTTTCTTCCAAATATGGTATGCTCATGAATATTTAGATGAACTCCGCGCTGACTGATTGAGGAACCACTCACACAATACATTGGAGACGATACAGCAAGTCTCATATTTCAGACACACACACACACACACATTGCTGCCCTGCACACAGCACACACACACAAATACAGACACACTGTCTGTTACATGCCCAGACATACCCAGGCGCGAGCGGCTAGCTGAGACAAAATAAAAAAGTTTCGACACTTTCATTATAACTAGTGTTGTTCTAACGTTACTCTTGCGACATAAAAAAAAAAGAACTCCACCAAAGAATTACAACTCACCTTGTAGCTAGTAAGCGCGGGGAGAGGAGAGTGAACCCCTGCAACCTGTGCTCTGCGGCGCTGCGTTAGATCCACAACTCTCGTCCGATATACTTGTTCTAAACACTTTTCTCAGGGCCAGTAGGCTATTCCGTTGTACAGTCTGCAACACTGCATTTACGACCGTGGTTCATTTTCAATATCTTTGCAAACCTCCAAACTTTCTTCTTTTCTAAAGTACACTGTGCAGCTCGTGTGTGAGATCCTGACAGAGCTCCAGCTCAGTGGGTCTGTGAAGGGGGAGAGGTCGACAGGGAAGGCAGCAAACCCGGCCAGCAGCCGCCTGCTGTCACAGCAGATTGTGGAGCTCGTAAAGTCCGACACTGTCTTACCAAATTTGCAATTAGCCATCTAAATCTAGGTCGTGTAGATCACTGAGAAGTTGACGTCAACTTTTAGCTTTGTTCAGATTCGTCCGTTTTCAGCAGCAGTTTCAAATTGTGAGATTTGCAGAGGAAAGAGGTGTCATTGGGATTTAGAGGTTCTATGTATGTCCTATTTACCCTCCAAACTGTCATTTTTCAACTATGACAAGGTAAAATCGGTTTTGCATTCTATCACCCCTTTAAGGATGTCATCTTGGGCTTTGAGAAACACTAATGAACATGTTTTACCATTTTCTGACATGTTATAGACCAAACCATCTAATCAATTAGAAAATTATCAACAAATTAATCAATAATGAAAATAATTGTTAGTTGCAGCCCTATTAGTTTAGCCTTTTTGCATGTAATGCTAACATGTGCTAAGTAGCTAAATGAAAAGTCAGTAGATCAGCAAGTTATAACAATTCAGTGGAACATGAATTTCACTAAAATTCACAAATGTCAACCGCATAGTGGCGCTAGAGGGAAAGTCAGGGGACCACCAGATTCATTAAGATTCGTCCCCTGGGAATCAGGAATATATATGCCAAATTGCATGGCAATTCATACAGTAGTTACAGTATATAGAGATATTTCCGTCTGGACTAAAATGGTAGGCAGACCAACTGACAGATCGACATTGCCATCCATTGAGTCACAGCGTTAGTGTGGCTGAAAAGCAGCTTAGTTGTGGCCACTCTTTCACTCATTTGTCACTCGAGGGGCTTTCACACAATCTGATGGTGATCTGTGATCTGTGGCTGCTGTTTTTCCTCAGGTTGCAGAATCTGTCCATAAAAAAACTGCTGCATTATTTTTTATTTTAAAATAATTGGCAAATGTACTGGCTGATGCATTCAAATGCTTTTTTTTTTTTTTACTTATCTGAAATGTTTCAAAAAGTAACAAAACAAAATCCACCAATAACACAGCACACAGTAAGAGCCTCAAAGGAGCAGGCAAAGAGCCGCATACGGCTCAATACGCCACCCATACGCATACGCCACCCCTGGTTTAGGCCAAAGATGGTACATCCCAAAGCTCAGTCTAAATTAAATCTGAATTCAGGGAGGATTCTGCTTTTGCACAAGCTCCTCAGTACAGTCAGTTTTGCTGACAGAGATCAAAATGTAAACTAGGTCATGGAGTCCCATTCAATTTTCAATCATATCATCAGAATGTGACCCTGGTGATGATGCTCTATTTTTACGAGCACCTAAACATAAAGCAGATTTAAAGTAGTTTTTACCCTGAAAAGCTGAGCATGCATTCAGTTATAATTTGTAATGTCTTTAGGTTGCATAGGCACATACTGTAAGTTACACAAATACATTAAAATGTCCAGTTTTGCCCTGGAAAGGTCCACACTGTGCCTTACTAATGGAAAAATATCCTTTGAAGTAACTTAATCACATTCTTTTTTTTTTAATCTTCAAGTCTTATTAGAATTAATCATGGCCTTTGCTGAGGTGGCACTTTGTCAAATGTTAAGCTCAGGGCTAGAAAGCAATTGAAAAGCAAAAGCTTTCCTCGAGAAGATTTGGGCCATGCACACACATTTTAGATGCCATGTATGTGACGAGCAGAGAGCATAAGACCCTGACAATTAATATCCTGTCTGTGAAATAACCACACGTATCCTTTCAAACCCCTGTTGGAGGATTAAGGAAACTTTTTTCATTATCAATTGTTATTTATTTTGGCTATAGTTTTTTTGGCATGAGTAAATTAGCAAATGTTATGTCTTGTCCCCATTTTGTTATTTTTGGGCCATGCTAGAGGCATGGCGCTAGGCAACATATCCTCATACCTAAACCAACCAGATTGCCAATGACACCCCACACAACATATACTGTATGAGTTCTATTTACTGCTACACAGTGGTTGTTTTACACACGTGATCGTAAAACATGACCGCATTCGCAGTTTGGATCATGTGACCATTCTATTTAAAGTAACAGTCACAGTTTTAAATACATAGTTATTGTTGTGAAATGGAACTAGTTAAGTTTAGGCAACAAAAATACTTATTTAGGGTTGGGGAATCATCAGGGATTGGCTTAAAATGAGTCACGTAAAAGGTACTAATGCTGCTCATGAGTTTAGGAACCCATGCTAAAGTTGACTAAAAAGAGGATTAAAAAAAAATCATCTTTTGGAAATTGATCTTAATGCCTTAATTACCAAATGAGGAAAATCCAACCTTGAAGGACACCAATTTTCGTAAATAAATAAATGTTCTTCCTTAAAATACAGGGGTCATAAGTATAGACACCCCTATGTTAAATTCCCATAGAAGCAGGCAGATTTTTATTATTAAAGTCCAGTTATTTCGTGGATCCAGGATACTATGTATCCTGATAAAGTTCCCTTGGCCTTTGGAATTAAAATAGCCCCACATCATCACATACCCTTCACCATACCTAGAGATTGGCATGGGGTACTTTCCATAAAATCATCTGTCAATGCAAATCAAACCAGTTATTAGGCTAACTGAAATAAAACCATGCCAATCTCTAGGTATGGTGAATAGTATGTGATGATGTGGGGCTATTTTAATTCCAAAGGCCAAGGGAACTTTATCAGGATGCACAACAAACGTAAATATGGGTCTTTATGAGCTGCTTGCACAATTGACCTATACATTCGTTTTTTGGGTGAGGGCGGTCTGCTCTAGGGATGGCAATGCTGATCTGTGGGTCAGTCTGTTGGTCAACCGCTTGGTTCAGACTTGAATACCTCAAGAACTATTAGATAGATTTCCATAAAGGTTTATACAGACATTCATGGTCCCCAGATGTCCCCAGTGCTGCCTAAGATAATTGTGATTGGTTTAAAGAAATGCCAATAAACCAGATCATGTTTTTCTCCTATGCTGGAGCGCTGTGTGGAGTAGCCAGACCTTCCTCCGCAGCGCTGTGGAGATAGGTCTGGCAATGCGAGACTACTATCACTCTAAACAAAGATGATGAACACGGTGAACGTCTGCTAAGCATCAGCATGTTAGCTTTGTCAATGTGAACATTTTAGCATGTTGACATTAGCATTCACCCCAAAGCACTGATGTGCTTTTTTTTTTTAAATCATTTTTAAAACATAAATGACAATTATTAAACTCCTGTCCTAAAATCCTGTTATTTACCAAAGGCCAGGTGTTGGAGATCTTTTCCTCTCTTGGCGCCCAGTGTCGGGGGACGGATACAGATTTAGCATGTCATTGATCTGAACCTGTGGGTGCCACAAGCAGGGCCTTGACACTGCACTCACGTCTCAGTAGCAATGTCAGCAAGTTCAACCTCTCGCACCTTGTTGCCACTCTCCCCACTCACTGTTTTTTGTGAGCTACATTTTAAAGCGGGATCGATTCAAGTTGAGACTGATTGATGAGGCACTCTTGTCATCGACTGCAGAGAGACTCTCCCCTGTTATGACCAAGAAGTACTTGCAGAAAAATCTCTAGGTCTCTGGACTCGCTGAAGAGTGACAACGTTCACACCGCCCACAGCCACATTGCTGCGTGCTGTTGGATGGCTGGCTGAGCCAGCTGAACTGCCAGTGGTGGAGTGCAGTGATAGCCAGGACATGGAATATGGCCTACAAAGATAAATGATTTGCTGCTGCTGGCTGCTCAACTGAAAGTTTACTTTTACAACTTTCCCACGCTGCCAACCAGGGAATCAAGGTGACCATCACACACCAGTAAATGTGTCTCTGCCTGTCAAAATGACATTAGGCAGCTGGTTCCTCTTGTGGTTTGTGGTGTGAAGACATCAAAACCTTATCACAGCCTTTTTTTTTGACAGCCTAATGTGCTGCGCTCACCACAAGCGAGAACTGCACGTACCAAGGAAAAAGAAATCACTTTTCCTAGAGCTACATTTCTAACTAAGACACACGCATGTCTACTGGAGGAGGAAACTCAATGTGACTATGCAATGTGGGTAGTATTCTGCTTTGCCTGCACTTCTTTTGAGTTGTGGGTGGCTTCTGGGTCCTGGGAGTCTGGTGACTTGTCTTCTCCAATGCCTGACATTATTTTCACCTCTATGACTCAGCGCAGGCTGCTGCCCTGCTTGACATTCTGATGTGGAACAAACAGCCAGCGGCCCACTGGCTCACTCTAATCAGCAAAAGCTGTTTGTATCCATCTCTTTTCCTCCCTCCCTCTTGCATCCTTCCTTTCTCTCTTGTTATTACTTTGATAGGTTTAGTCTGCTACCCTGCAGCTCCGCATAGCTGTCAAGGGAAGGGTGTTAAGCTTTGTGCAAGCTATAACCTACTGTACAGCAGTTAGATCTATGAAGTGCCAAGCCACTATATGTAAGCTGTAACAACGACCAATGCTCCAAAGATAAGTAAACAATGAAATTTCACTACGGCTTACTCTGTAACCGTAACTAATGGTATGGTAGTGTCCGGGTATTTTATTGTGATAAAAAGGGTAAAACATGAACATAAAACTTCTTCAATCAGCTCATGCAGAAGAGTCCTGTTTGTGTCAGTGCAATGGCAGTGTTAAAAACATTGCTTGCCCCCATGTGTAAATTACCTTTTCAGGTCTGGCTTTTATTCGGTTGTGGCCACTCGAAGCAACTCTTTCACATGTGTGTCCGTAAGAACAGAATTATGTTTTGACTTAACCTGTTTCAGTGTAGAAAACACTGTTTCACATACAGTACATAAGTTGCTGCAAAAAAGACATTAGCTTGAGTGCAGCCTGTTTTAACATTGGGATATCTGTCTGTGGGCACGGTTTTCCAGAAATCTGTGGTTCCTTCTCTCAACACAGATTTCAGTCTGTCATCCTCAGAAAGTTCAATCATCTCCAACTGGGACGCTGCTTCATTTGTCACTTTGGGGCTTTCAAACAATCCGATTCAGCACTGAAAGGGTTAATGGGGAAGGTGATCTGTGGCCGCTTTTTGTCCTCAGGTTGCGTAATCTGTCCTAAAACTCTGCTGTATTCTTTTTTGTTTTAAAATTATTGGTAAATGTATTGGCAGGTGCATTCAAACGTGTTTTGACTTATTTAAAATATGTTATACAAATCCATCCATCCATCTTCGTCCCCTTATCCGGTGTCGGGTCGCGGGGTGAGCAGCTCCAGCAGGGGACCCCAAACTTCCCTTTCCCGAGCAACATTAACCAGCTCCGACTGGGGGATCCCGAGGCGTTCCCAGGCCAGGTTGGAGATATAATCCCTCCACCTAGTCCTGGGTCTTCCCCGAGGCCTCCTGCCAGCTGGACGTGCCTGGAACACCTCCCTAGGGAGGCGCCCAGGGGGCATCCTTACCAGATGCCCGAACCACCTCAACTGGCTCCTTTCGACGCAAAGGAGCAGCGGCTCTACTCCGAGCTCCTCACGGATGACTGAGCTTCTCACCCTATCTCTAAGGGAGACGCCAGCCACCCTCCTGAGGAAACCCATTTCGGCCGCTTGTACCCTGGATCTCGTTCTTTCGGTCATGACCCAGCCTTCATGACCATAGGTGAGGGTAGGAACGAAAACTGACCGGTAGATTGAGAGCTTTGCCTTCTGGCTCAGCTCTCTTTTCGTCACAACGGTGCAATAGATTGAATGCAATACCGCACCCGCTGCGCCGATTCTCCGACCAATCTCCCGCTCCATTGTCCCCTCACTCGCGAACAAAACCCCAAGGTACTTGAACTCCTTCACTTGGGGTAAGGACTCATTCCCTACCTGGAGAAGGCATTCCATCGGTTTCCTGCTGAGAACCATGGCCTCAGATTTAGAGGTGCTGATCCTCATCCCAACCGCTTCACACTCGGTTGCGAACCGATCCAGTGAGTGCTGAAGGTCGCAGGCCGATGATGCCATCAGGACCACATCATCTGCAAAGAGCAGCGATGAGATCCCCAGCCCACCAAACTGCAACCCCTCCCCACCCCGACTACGCCTCGATATCCTGTCCATAAATATTACAAACAGGATTGGTGAAAAAGCGCAGCCCTGGCGGAGGCCAACCCTCACCAAAGTAAAAAGAAAAAAATCAATCGATAACCCTCCCCACAGGAAGAACCTCACAGGAGCAGGCAAGAGCCGTTGCATTTTATGTCTGAGTGTGGAAACACGCCGAAATATTAGGTAGTAGTTCCTGAGGCAACCCTTCATTAGGTTTGGGTACCTTTCGCATCTGAACCATCAGTACCGATACCGGTTCCTGAAATTAGGTTCCCAGTACCCAACTGTACTTTTTTCGGTACTTTCCCTCTGTAATTACAAAACAATATTTCAGTTGTAAAAATAATTCCAAACCTATTTAACCTACCCCTCCCTCTCTCCTCCCAAATGCAGCCCTACAACTTATTAAATTGAATAATTATTAAACTTTTATTCTTGTATTTGTATATTATATTTTAGCCTGTTTTATTTTCATCATGACCGTTTTTAATTGCTCTTTACTGTTTCATGTAAAGCACTTTGAATTGCCTTGTTGCTGAAAGGTGCTGTAGAAATAAAGTCTTACAACCTCAGCCTGTCAGTCAGTCCCTAGGGCATATAGACCACTGTTGTGCCTGCTCGTCTCACAGAAGTGTAACGTCAACAGCACCGCGACTGCTTTCGGCTCGCCATTAATATCATATCACAATGAATGGTGTCTGCGTGAAGTTTTGAAAAACTGTAACCACACTAGAAACCACTTTATTTGCATTGCCACGACTAACTGTGACTTCAACAAAACTGCAGAGCCAACGTAGTTTGTGTGTGTGTGTCGGCGCTCTGCTCTCTGTCAACATGTAGAGAGGACAGATAAACTTGCACTTGCATGCTCTCAGGTACCGAAATTTGGCACCGTTTGATTTTACGTGAACTTATACTCGGTAATACCGGCGTGATTCGGTCAGTACCGGTAACAGTACAGGTTTCGGTGCCAGGGGCGATTCTAGGATCTGACCTTTGGGGGTGCTCAGCCCCTAATGAAAAGTTGATAGCAGTTAAGCTAGGGGGGTTTGGGGGCATGCTCCCGTAATATTTTTTTTTTTTTAAACCCTTAAATCATGACTTCTTGTGAGTTTTGGGGAAAGAAATAGACAGATTGAGATATGCAATTATGACAAACTATCAACAGATTCAAGGCATCTGCTGTGAAAAAAGATGGAAACTACAAAGCATGATTATTGCAGCACACATACCCAGGGGTGTTGGACTGGGGGAGGGGGACTGAGTGCAAGAATATGCAAGAATTCATAGCTTTGGCTGCAGGAGGGGCCCATAGAAAATGCCTTTCACAGGGCCCAGAATTTGGAGCTACACCCCTGCACATACCTTGAATGGTAAAATAAGCCTTAACATATTTTTAGACAAGATTATTCATGTTTTTTTCTGCTGTTGATTTTCAACTTTTTCATCTAATCTAATAATGCCTCTGAACCAGATGGGGAAAACACAACATCTCTTTTTCTTAAGAGCCTAGTCCTCCATGAAATGCATATGTAAATATAATGTGAATGGAATGTTTTAAGTGTTTTTGCCCGTATAATATATGTCCACTTTCTCACCTGGTTCTTCCAGGTCCCTCCCTTTGTCCACTCTCTCTCCATCCTTCTCTCTTTCTCCCCATCCTCCTCTCTCCCTCTATCTCCTTCCCTCCGTCATATCACTGACAATCACATACAAAACATTTTGTAATCAACTAGAAAATAATCTTCAAATAAAAGAGAAAATAAAACACAGTAGTCCTAGTATATTTTCTCACCTTGTTCATCTTGCTCTCTCTGCCCTTCTCCCTCTCTATTCTCCTCGCTCCTTTGTGCTGTCAACCAGAAGGCAAATGTAATCAACTAATCAAAAGAGAATGCATTGTGTAGGCTACCAAAGTAGAGCTGATGAAGGTCCTGCTACTCCCGAAAACATGTCTTTTTGCTAAATTTCTTTTATTTGAGCCGCTTGGGTAACTTTTTTTCATTTTGGCGTTTAGACCATTGACATAACAGAAAGGTTTAGACCGTTTAGACTCGTCTTTCTCCGTCTCTGTGTACTTCCCATTTCTCCTGTCACCGTTTATCTTTGGCGGCGCACTGTGGGACGGACTAGTCCATTTCATTGTGAAAGTAGGGGGTGCTGACCTCTCTCAGCAAGCAGGGCGCCTGCAGCTGCTGGGGGCGCTGATCTGCCAATTCCCCACACAGTGAAATGATAGAAAACAGAAAAACGCTTCGCGGCACAGAGGATTATTTATATATTTTTTTAAGTTAAGTGGCTGCCCGGTTCGCCCGTGCCAAAAACCGCCACTACTTTGAGCACTAAACGATCTCACATTATCACAATAAGGACTTTATTTTCAGGGGTGCTGAGATGATTTTTAGGGGTGCTTCAGCACCCCTAAAAATAGCCTAGCGCCGCCTATGTTCGGTGCCCAACCCTACCTTTGATTGCGCTTTTATTTCGTGCTACCCTTCTATCTGCATCCCTACCCCCCAACAAGTCCTTCAAATTAAACGCATTTGTCCCCAACCACCGCAACGAAACGTAGAAGCGCTTTCTGATCTGACGCCCCTATCCGCATGACAACATAATTTGTGCGTTACAAAATTACTGTTGAAAAATAAATCAGGTTTATGATGTGATAATGCTTTGGTTTAGGTTTAGGCACAGAAACTGCATTGTTAGGTTTAGGGACAGATCATGGTTTGGGTTCAAATGGTTAGTAACAGGACACTAACATCGGTCTCATGTGCTACAATCCAGTGTTTTGTTGACCCATCCATCCACATCTTCCTCCTTCTTACAAGGACTTTGTAGCTGTATAACAACATCCATGGTATGTCCATGGCTAGTCACTACTTTTTGCTAACAATCCCACAACGCAACGTGCCACATTTCAGAGACGCAAAAATTAGCAGTCGTGTGACTCAAAATGACAATGATGGGTTAGAGATATCAATTTTCTGCTCACTACAGGTGAATTATTGTGTGTCTAATAGGGCAAAAGAGCGTAAGTAAACAAGCTAATGGTCTCAGCCACAACCCTAGTTTTTCCATGTAGATGAGGCATTCTGGCAAGGGATGGCTAGCTTCACATCTCCACAAAAAGCCTTAAACCAAGTAGCTTTCACTGTACAGTCTGATTTCATTTATTTTGGTTGGCGCATGTTGAATTGTCTCACCCTGTTTTGAGGGTTGAGGTTGACCTGGCGACTTCGCTTTGGCTTATTTGCTTATTTCTTCTGTTTTGAAGACATAATATGAAAATATATTTATAGTTTAAATATCTCACCCAACTTTTTGGCCTGAGATTTTCATTGGTGTGGTGAAACATTATTAGGAATAATTAAAGAGGAAAAAAAAGGAAATAAATCTTTCAGCATCCTTGGCTTGTCCTTATGTCACCCCACTTTAGACAACAAGCAAAAAACATTGCTACTAGGCCTGATTGAGCTAGTAGACTGCCATCTTGCCAAGCAATTAGGATTGGGCATCGAGAACCGGTTCCAACTTGGAATCGTTTAAAAGATTATGATTCCAGTGGAATCGTTTCTTTATTGGAATCGTTTGGAAAATTTGGTTTTGAATCCGATCATCGGTTCTGTATTTAACAAGCGCAAGTTTTGGTTTCCATAGCGGCCACCGTATATCAGGCGCTTTGTTGTGTTGGAGCACAGTAAGCGGCGCTCTAAAGATTGGCTTTATTTTACATTTAAAAAGCCTGGTAAAACCGTAAATCACCATTAAATCAATCTAATTTTTTTCCTCTTATCTGTGAAATAAGCATGTGACCTGTATTTTAACTCCTAAAAGAATCGGAAATGTAAGGAAGAATTGGAATTGGAATCAGAATTGTTAAAATCTAAATGATGCCTAAGCCTACAAGCAAGGGACATATCTTTTCTGCCAGTAACTTGTGGTACTTAAATCTCATAAATACAAATCTCATAAGTATTCAGGTGTTTGGTGAGTAGTTGATTAAGTTGCATTGTGAATGAAATAATCACTCACACAGACAGAAAACAACAGACTGATGGAGAGTTTCTGTGCTCACTAGAGGCTTAGTGACCACCTGAAATTCGAAGATAAAAGAAGTTGTGGCAGCTTTTGGAAGCAGATTACACTGCCAGTGCGCTGCACATGAGGAAATCACCCACATTCAGCTCCCTAATGCTTTTTTTCCCTGAATCTTATTTTTTTATTAAATGAAATTAGTGCTGTCAGTTAAACGCGTTATTAACGGCGTTAACGCAAACCCATTTTAACGGCGTCAACTTTTTTATTGGCCTATAATATGACCTAGAAAACTTTGTAGTTTTTTTCACATGCTGTTGCAACAACTAGTAACGTTCCCCACACAGTGAAATGATAGAAAACAGAAAAACGCTTCGCGGCACTACAACACCACACCGGATCTAGCTAGACCAGAAACAAAACAACAGGCACGCCGCACACACTTGTTTGGGCTTGCGAGCCGGCAAAAGAGTAGTAGGCTAACGTTATGTTTTGAGTGGATGGCGAGCGCGAGACCCGAAATGGATGCCAATAAGATTCTGAATGAATAGTTTAGTTTTAAAAAGTTGCCAAATGGTTCCATTGACAAGACCAAAGTGATGTGTGTGTTTCATGGGCGGATCTACAGGGGGACAAGGGGGGGCAGCTGACCCCCCACTGTAGGGCTTTGCCCCCCCAGCTGCCCCCCTAACTTTGGTGTTCAAAAAACTTTGCTTGTAAAAACAAACTGCCACTATGTGCACAGGCTTCTTAAAACATTGAAACAAACAATTAATGTATATTAATTCATAATAAATAATAATTGTAGATGTAATCTTAGCCCCCTGCCCCTCAAATACTTAGCTACGTCCCTGCATCAAACGTGCAGAGCGGCGTTCGCACATTCTGCTGCGGTGTGGTGGCCCTGCATCCCGGCAAAGACTGGAGCAACCGAGCCGAGCCTCGGAAAGTGAAGTCAGTTTCCCCAGGTGAAGTTAAAACACACGTTTCATCTAAAGTTAAATTTGTAATAAATGTAATGTCTGCTAAAGGCGAGTCAGCATCAACAACAGCGCGTCCATTACGTTAGCCAAAAGTCAAATCGCTCCCTCCTGGTTTGTAAGCGCATTCTGCTGTTTGATTAGTTTGATTTCAGTAAAGACAAGAAGAGCATAATACAAAATATTACAAACTGGCATGTTTGAATTGGCGTTACGTTACAACACACTACACAGTGCTTGCTGAGACCGATCATTTGTATATGATTAGTTAAGGAGTACTATAAAATCCACTTCCTAAAAAACCTGTAGGTCCGCTGCAACTCTCAGTTCTTTTAAATCTAAGCTAAAGACCTATCTTTTTGATGTTGCTTTTCTTTAAATAATCTATTTTATTAACTTTAATTTCTTATACTGCACTGTAACTTTTATTCTTATACTGCACTATCAATTTTATTCTTGTCTTTTAATGTTTTTAATTTGTTTATTATTGTTTTTTAATTGTTTTATAACTGCTCTTTAATGTTTTATGCTTGCTGAAATGTGCTATACAAATAAAGCTGCCTTGCCTTGCCTTGCCTTGCCTTCCTCTCACATATCACGGCAATACGGCTGCACAAATTAAACCAGGCAACTAGCAACAAGCTATCATCGCAGCACGTCCAGTCTGAAATACCACTTGATGGCCAAGCACACAGCTGATGCAAATTCCCCGCCCCCTCGTCAAAGCCAGGCAACAAAAGCACAAAGCAAGCCGATCCACTTTTCCATGTTGATAAGAGCAATAAAATGAGAAAAAAATAATGGGACAAAAAGAAATCAAGGGATATTTAGAATAGATAAAAATATGCAATTAATTGCGAGTTAACTATGACATTAATGCGATTAATCGCAATTAAATATTTTAATTGTTTGACAGCACTAAATTAAATATATTTATTCATACTAATGGTTTGGGTTTTTCAAAGCATCAGTATCCCAAATTGCATTCAAGTGTTATTCTTGTCCCAATTCAGATATATCCCCATCCCAATCTCTCATTCCTATGCATTATAATTCTGAGAGTTTAATTTACCATAGGTATATGACACTATCTGTCTTGGAGCGCTCTGCATCCAAACCCCTAATTCTTAAATGAAAAGAGCATGATGACAAATTAATCTAGAAATTGTTGTGAGCAAAGGAAACACAACAGATCAGGTCATACAGTGTGTATTAATCTGCCATTGTCATACCAACATTGACACAAAAACACACACACACACACACACACCCACAGTTTTTTATGTTATATTATGTGTTGTCATGTATGGTTGTTGATGTTCTTTTTATATTCTTTTATGCTCTTTGTGCAAAGCAAATTCCCCTAGGGGCAATACAGGTTTCATTCATTCATGCAATCATTCATTCATTCATTCACTCATTCATTCATTCATGTGATCTCTATCTTAATGCTTTGACAGTACTGCCATTTACTTCCATGTCAACAGATTGTGTTGAATTTTAAATTCAATTAGGTTTCTGTGTTTGGGCACTTTTTCCAGACTTCATCTTGTAGCTGTTAGCAACAGTTTCAGTACACTCTCATCAATCACTGAGTCATTCAGCATACAGTAAAAATAAATGGAAGTTTGATTACTGTAGAGGTTGGAGATGTGATAATAATATGGCTGTCGCAAAACAACAGCTGTTAATAATGGAATTCAAAATGGCACAAATAAATGTCATAACCGGTTGCTCTGCAATTACCATCCAGTCTCTGAAACTCTGATCTGATCAGTCAGACTCCTGTCGTTCTCAAAATAGTCAAAATAAAGGGAATCTAAATGGACACTGAGCCAGCTGGAAGGACTGGAGAACAACTTGGCCACAGCCCGTTTTCTCTGCACAGCCTGCCTTGACAGTAATTACAGAGTGAGCGGGGATTGCGCTCGTGCTTGTTTGTACAGTAAGTGTGTGGAGAGTGGGGCTGGCAGCCCAGATAAAGCCTGAGGTGAGGCCCCTTGGAGAGAGGTGGGGGTGGAGGGTTGTGCCACTGCAGAGACGACCTTTCCAATAAAAGCCACTTCCCTGTAAGGAGTCCATGTGAACTCACAATTACATTTTCATAGAAAATAAACTTAAAATGCAAATGCTTTCTTCGTATTCCAGCTTTATAAAGTTGGTTTTTTTTTGTAGATAGCTTGCACGTAGATGCCCTTTAAAGATGTTTCATTTTTCATCCGTATTGTAAAAGATTCATTACGGCCAATAAGAAAGACATAGTACACAGAGAAGAGAATCAATATATCCTTGTTGGTGGCCAAACAACTTAATGTGACATCAAAGTGTTATCTTCATTGTCCGGCTAAACTTAACTGCCTCATTTAAGGACCAACGAATGTGAAATATGTTTGAACAACTATGTATTACCATTTTTCCCACTGGTTCTGCGTTCTGCCACTCTGGGCTTTCAGTCTTATATTGCCATCTCCCGCTCACTCATTGCTGCCAGTTTGACAGTTAATGCTTTTCCAGCCCTGTACTTGTATGCAAACTATGGTAAGTGCTTATCCAATCGGTTTACTCAGTAGTGGCTCTGCCTTGTCCAGTTGCATGAATTTATGCAAATCAAGTTCAACTAAAGTTCAGTGAACACTCAGAGGACCCATCTTATATACTGTCTATGAGAGGAACCACAGCTGGTGTTCCATATGTATACAGTATGCTATATGTTCAACTTAACAATACAGGCTGAGCCAACATGTATGTGCCTAAGTAACAGCACAGGTGCATCATGGGACTAGAGGTTTAAAGCTGGTAACTGTGTGATTGAGCACTCCTCTCATTTAAACGATGACTTCCTTGTGGCTGCTCGTTTAATTCTGTTAATGAAAATTTTTCTTAGTTTTGATTATCTTGTATGCTGTACGAAAAGAAAACTAAAATAATTGATGTTTTGGGAACTACACTTAATCACCTTTTTTCAGCTAATCTGGCTCTGTCATAAAGTACAATGTGTCGTTTTTACACTTAATTTTTTTGTACGTATTAAATAAATGAAATATAATGTAATTGTTTTACTTCACCAGCCTAGCTCTGTAACTTCAGACAGAGCCAGGCTAGCTGTTTCCCATTACTTCCAGTATTTCTGCTAATTACAAGATAACCATCTCTTGGCTGTTGCTTCATTATGTAACAGACATAAATTAAATTGACATTGATCCTCTCATCTAACTCCCAGAAAGAAAGTTAATAAGAGTTGTTAAGGGGTTGAAGTATTCCTTTTGTTTAAGTTGTTTCAACCCTGGCACCTTAACTTTATTATTCTTCCATCATGCATTTTTTTTTTTTACTAAAGCATGATAGGCTTTTCATCATCTTGTCACATGCGCCGCCCTAAGAGATTTTATATCTCTGTTACTTTTTAATAAGGCTGGAAAAATCCAAGATTGAATTCTCAGACCAGCTGAGAAAATCTGCGTGGGAAAAGGACACGGGTAACACTCTCCCCTCCTTCAACAACTTCCAACACAAAGTAGTCCACCGCCAACCTCTCCAGTGCAGCTGTTAGGTGGCCACAAGTAGTAGACGGTAGAGCAGATGGGAAACTCTGAATCTAGTCAGAGAAAAACTTGCAACACAAGCAGCAGCTGGTATGCACACATTGTGTTATAAATGGAATGCATAATAGTGAAACTGTAGTAAAAATCAAGTAGCATTTCCAATTCATAGAATATCTCATTTAGGAATTTATATTTAGGAAACATTTTCATTACCTAAACATGACCAACTGCCACATAAGAGCTTGGATTTCAATTCCTACTGCTGGCAAGCAATTGACATTTTTAGGCTGCTTCCTGTTACAGTGCGATGAGGACAAGGATCTCACACCATCTCAATAGCTTTTTTTCCAAGACCCCCCCTCACTATTTAATTGTGGACTATTTTATTTATTTAATTGTTTTAAACATGCTTTATGCAGCTATCCGCTATACAGTATATCTGTTTGTTTGTCGAGCTTCTGTTACTGACTGAATTCCTGTGTGTCTGTTGATGCATTTGGCGAATAAAGTGATTCTGATTCTGATTCCTGCTGCTGGCACTCTTTCTATATGTGATTTATTTTCTCTCATTGTCAAATATGAATCCTTCTCCTCCCTGCATCCTGACTCTCTGTGCTCTCCCGCAACACCTCCTTGAGGACAACGAGGACTTTGGGTAGCAGCGGTATACGAATCAAACACTTGCACGCCTCCAAGAAATTTGTTTGTGTATGGTCTTCAGGGTGGGACTATACTCCGGCGAGCCTCACAGCTCTGCTACTATATTTACAGCTATATTCAGACGGTGTTTACTCACGCTCATTTGATAATTAATGTGCAATGTGAGCTGGGCAATTTCAGTCGCTTGTGAAGTGTGTTTAAGCATCACCTTTGGGGAATACCCAGATGTTAATTGTATATATCCTCTATGCCTCAGTTGATCTGCAGCATAAATACTGTGCACCGAGCAAAGCTGAGGCCTGCGGTGAGATTAATTAAATCTGCTCCCCCCTTTTTAAGTCCCTATAGGATGTACCAATGCTAGACAGTTGCACCTTTCTGTATCTTCATCTTGGTTGCTTTTACAGATAGTTGACAGGGGACAGGGAAGGTAAACCTGTAGGTATTAAATGTTAGACACTGTGTCGTGCTGCACAAATCACTGATCCCGGAGGAAGAGCTGGAGACATGACATGGGAGAAAAACGTCTGGTCTATGGCCTGGGAAATGTATTGATGGATATCATAAAAAAAAAACAATGCTGTTGTTCATTTTGTTTTAAAGGGGTGTTGTTTATTCTTTCATGTCTTGGTCATTTCCAACATTATTTCTGTGCTGCTACCCTCGTCTGCTGGTTACACTCGCAGAACATGACAATCACAAACGGCATCGAGCCTCTCAACGTTTGGTGTAGTTATAATGCAAAGAGTGTCTCTGCATGTCACTGACAATCTAGTATTTCATAGTTTTTTTCCTACAATATCTGCATTCTTCTGCTGTGTTCAAGTATGAAAAATATGGGAAACTTGAAGGATGAACATAATGATTTTCTAACTCAGTATCCTGGCGTGACTGCATGTCTTCACCTCAGCTAAAGGTTTAGTGGAGCTGATAAACACAACTGTCATAGCAAACTAATGGTGCAGAAAAAAAATCACATTTCTTTACTTTACATTGTCTAAACAAAAAATAGGCTATGTGGAAAAAAGCAACACAGCGTCCAGTCGTGAGACTGCATGTTATCTGTAAACCCCCAGGTGCATTTGTGCAGTTTTTAGGCTACGTGTCCTCTTTTGTGCAGCAACTGACTCACTACAGAGTGTAGAAGTAAGGAGTTAAAAACTGCCCAGAAAAAGTACCAACAGGTGCTGATACTACTACTTAGAAAGATGAAACAGACAGGACGCAACCTTTATGTGAAATAAAACACCACAAAGCAAGACGCAGTTAGCCCATACCTATCAAGCCTGTATGTTTTCTTTTCACTTTTACAGTTTGGCTAATTAACAGTCTGTCTCTCTGTCCCTCCTCTACAGCCACATTCCTTATTCCCCAGGCCCCTTTATTGTCTTTTTTTTTCCAATAAATCACTGACTTGATCCCGTCTGCCTGCTTTGTCTGCGTTTGGTTCCAATCATGCATTTCCTGAGTCATGACGGAGCTTGTTCCAGGTTTAAATGTACTCAATCATATTGTTTATCCCGCTGTAACATTTCCAAGCATGTTTCAGATTTAACTACAAGAAATGTGATTCTACGTGTGTCTAGGGTGACCAGATTTCCCGGGACTAAAACCGGGACACTTTGCGCGTAACCGTAGTGCTCAATGTACCTGCTGCCTCTTGGGTCAATCCTCAGAAGTCATAATGTTTCGTTCCATTTTTATGCTGACGACTGCCAAATATATGTACCGCTAAGTCAGTCAAAAACTCTTTTAGAGTGTCTAAATGAAGTGAAAGCATGGATGGCTATGAATTTTTTGTATTTAAATGAGAGCAAAACTGAGTTTGTGTTAATTGCTCCTAGTGACTCAGCTGCTGCGGTTCCTGTTGACGTAGGTTGTCTAACCGGACACATTAGCCCTGTGGTTACAAACCTGGGTGTCAAGTTGGACGGTCATTTAAAACTTGATGCGCAGATTGGATCAGTGGTGAAGACCTGCTTCTTCCAGCTTAAGCAACTAGCCAAAGTAAAACCGGTTCTATCTCGACAGGATTTTGAAATTTTAATCCATGCTTTTATCACCACTCGTTTAGATTATTGCAATGCACTTTACACTGGTATTAGCAAATCTAATATGGCACGATTACAGCTAGTCCAAAATGCAGCTGCTCGTCTTTTAACTGGAACTAGAAAATTTGACCATATTACACCCATCCTCCAATCACTCCACTGGCTCCCTGTGCACTTTCGCACTGATTTTAAAATTCTGTTATTTGTTTTTAAATGCCTGCATGGCCCAGTACCTGTCAAATCTGCTCGTGCCCTACACCCCCTCTCGTTTGCTCCGGTCGGCTGACCAGGCACTACTGGTCGTCCCCAAGACCAAACGTAAATCCAGAGGTGACCGTGCGTTTGCCGTGGCAGCTCCGAGACTCTGGAATGAGCTGCCTTTAAACCTTCAGACTGACTGAGTCAGTGTTTTTAAATCTCGTCTTAAAACTCATTTATTTTCTTTGGCTTTTAACTCAGTTTGAGGGTTGACTTTGAGTTTTGTATTGCTGTATTTATTTTATTGTTTTATTAATATTGTGTTGTGCCTCTGTTGTATGTTATTGTTTATTCATAGACTGTGTTCAGCACTTTGGTCAACAGTTTTGTTTTTAAAGTGCTTTATAAATAAAGGTGGATTGGATTGGATTGGATAGTGGTGGGTGTAAACAGGCTTTTGTCGTGACTCGGGACAAGCAACTTAAAATCGGGACTTTCCCGGTCAAACCGGGACGTCTGGTCACCCTACGTGTGTCAGTTGTGTATTCTAAACCATAACTATATGCTAAGCATTCTAGCTCTCACGATCATACACATATCCTGAGTGACGCCGAGATGGAAAAAGTTACAGCGGCATAAAACAATTCCCTGGCGGCGCTAGCAGCTCACCGTATAACGGCAGGCAACAATAGCTAACATGGCTATTGTTGGCTTCGCTACCGTAGTGGCTTATTCCATGGATGTATTAACGTACCACAGTGGCTTATGCCCTCAGCCACCGTGGCTGGTCAGTGTAGTGAGCAGCCAGGGCCACCAGGGGATCGGTTAATGTCGCTATCAAATGCCGCTCACTACAGCAGCATTTGATGGGATACACCTCCAGGGGATTTGCTTAAGCCTATACCGCCACCATAGACTGTATAATTATACATATTTGTATGTCTATGCTCACCACCATAGCCAGTCTGACTAATCAATAACAGAAATATAAGCCAACAAAAGTTAACCAAATAAAAGGCATGTAACGTTATACTTTTCTCTCTTCCATTCTGTTGCTGGGATATGAGTGATGCTTTTGAACAATAAAAAGTATTTTTGAACAATGACAAGTATGACATAAGGTTATGTTTTATTCACCATAAGGCCACATTAAATAAGTAATGTTAAACGGTTCTTGGCATAAGCAGTCTATGGGAATAAGCCACTATGGTAGCGAAGCTAGCAGTAGCCATGTTAGACCATGTTAGCTCTAATACTTTGGGTACATCTACAAGGATATATGAAATTACTTAACTTGTCACTGACCGTAGCGGCACAGGTCGGTGTTGTGTGCGGCCAGTGCTGTCAGGGGATCGGTATGCCATCAGCCACTTTTTGATCTAAGCATTGCTGCATATGTTGAAACCTCCTCCCCAAACATCTTTCCCAAGTCAAAATTGGGATGGGGGGGCTGCGTCCGACAATTGTAACACTGCCTAACATTTACACCTACTTAAATCTGTGATTGGCCAGGTGTGTGGAGAAAATGAGATATTTGGACTCTCTCTCTCATTCTTTACAAAACTATTCCTGTCACTGTCATGTGTATGAGGCTGATTCCATTCACCTGGCCTGCCCCACAGCCAGTGTTGGGAAGGATACTTTCAAAACGTATTTCGTTACAGAATACAGAATACATGCCCACAAATGCAATTTGTAACGTATTCCGTTACGTTACTCAATCTGAGTAACGTATTCTGAATACTTGGATTACTTCAGGATTACTTCCACATTGAATTGCGTTTTATAAGTGTAGAAATGCGACCATCACATACAGCTTACTAAACAGGCATATTATAGTGTGTTCTTTTCATTCCAATTGGCTGAATGTGTACCTGAACAAGCAGATTATTGTATTGGTAGTCCCGAACTGCATACTATAAAAATCTAACCGCGGTCTGAGCTACCACAAGCTAATTTTAGCTAACGTTAGTTAGCATGTCAAACAGGGCTGTCAGTCTTTAAACGGCTCTGGAGCTAGTAAATCAGCACATAGGAGAATGGAAAGTCCCACGTCAATGTTAAAATAGCAAGGTGACCAGTAAAACTACAGACGACGACTACGACTACCCTTGGCTAATTAAAAGAATAACTTACTTTAAGATGCTTCTTCAGGTTGGAAGTGGAGTAATTTGGACGCTGAAAGGAGGTTGGTTGCTGGCAAGCAGAGGCTGCAATGCACAGTTATATTTAATTCTTCCTGTTCGTTCTTTAATGTGAAATGCTGTTTGAATTTCCAAGATAGAAACTTATTCCTGCCCTGGCTCTGTCGTGCCGGTTCCGACTCCATTGTGACTGATCACGGAGCTAATTTTTTCGATTTCATATCGGGGCTACTGAAAAATGCGATAGAGTTGCCTTAATTTATTCAGAGTGAATAAACTCGTGAAACAGAGAAGTATCGTCATGTAATCCATTGATTTCAACAATGTAACTGTATTCTAAATACCAACTATTTAAATTGTAACTGTAACGGAATACAGTTACTCATAATTTGTATTCTGAATACGTAACGTCGTTACATGTATTCCGTTACTCCCCAACACTGCCCACGGCCATACTCATTTGCTCCTCATCAGCTTATCAGCCCCTCAGTATATGCACCGTTCAATCTCCTCAGTTCTTTGCCAGATTGTCTAGTGTGTTGACCTAGCTAGCTCCAGTGTTCCATCATTTTGATTCCGATCCTGCCTGTTTGTGTTCTGACCTGCCATTTTGGACTTTAGACTTTCCGTTTGCCTTCCCTGGATTTATTTGCTACGCTGATTGACTACCTGGTTTGACATCCGCTTATTAAACACGGTCTTGCGGCACTATTTTCCTATTGGCTGTTCTGCATGCTGCCAGGCTGGTAGGTGGGACTTACCTGGTCCCAAGGCTAGTTTGCAAGAGAAGATTGAGAGCAGCTGGGAGAGGAGAGTTTGAGGAAAACTGAAGTTTTCTGTGTGCCGCGGCAGAGGACACTCAAATCCCTTTGTCCTCCATCAAGTTGTGTTAATGTTATTGTCCGCTTCTTTAAATGTCTACAAATGATATGTCAACAGAGTATCGACACTAACCAGTGTTGGACCATGGAAGTCGAGCAGATCGAGTGACAGATCGCAGCGGTGCCGGAGCAGTGAGGACAGGTAGGCCTTCACGTTACCTGTAGCCTGGCAGCCGAATGCTAAGCTCTGTACATTCAAATGCACAGGCGGCCCAAACATTGGAAGTCCTAGCGTGTATTAGTTATGATAGCATCAAGTTTTCCCAGGGTTGTCGTTATGCCGTACAACTGTTTCTGCACCTGATCTGTGTTCTGTGTTGTGCTATTAGTTTCTTCATTTTTTGAAACCTGACATTTATTCCCATATTTAAACAATAGTAGCATCCTCTGATGGCTGACTTTTCACCCCGCCTTCCAGCATGGCTGCCCAGAACAACTAGAAGCAGTGGCCTTCTAATGTGCTACCCCTATGTTAAACCTAGGGACACAGAACTTGAACCTCAGTCTCCAATGTCAAAGTCCTGCACTTTTTCCACCTACCATCCACCCCAACCACTTCCCTGCAACTTGTGAAACAGTACAAGAACATAGCACTTCACAAACTGGGTAAGATCCATTCAGCAAATAGAGTACGTTCCCTTCAAAATGTATTAAGTAAAACAATGTAGTAGCATGTAAGGCTTATATCACTCATGCTTTGGGCTTTGGTGGCATCCATTCTCCCATATGTGAAAAAAAGAAAGGTATATGTAATGTGAAAGTCCTTCAACAGCTATCTTGATACAAGTAGCTGACTGAATACAAATCAGCTGAGTTTCTAAAACATACAGAGATCTAGTGAAGGGGTGGCCAACCAGTTTAGCATAAAGAGCCACAAAAAAACACGCACCATAGCAAAAAGCCACACAACACATGCAGGTCCACATTACAACAGCAACAGTGACTTCCAGATCTAATGACAGTCATAATACATAGCAGTTTTCATAGGGTTTTTTTTCTTACTTAGATTGACTGAGTGTGAAACCTGACAGTCTTTGTTATCCACAATCCTTTTTAGGTCTGGTTGTACTCGGTTGTGGCCACTCTTTCACTCATTTGTCACTAGAGGGGCTTTCACACAATCTGATGGTGATCTGTGATCTGTGGCTGCTGTTTTTCCTCAGGTTGCAGAATCTGTCCATAAAAAAACTGCTGCATTATTTTTTATTTTAAAATAATTGGCAAATGTACCGGCAGATGCATTCAAATGCTTTTTTTTTTTTTTTTTACTTATCTGAAATGTTTCAAAAAGTAACAAAACAAAATCCACCAATAACACAGCACACAGTAAGAGCCTCAAAGGAGCAGGCAAAGAGCCGCATACGACTCAAGAGCCACAGGTTCGCCACCCCTGATCTAGTGCGTTAATATTTGTATTTCAGATGAAACCTAATCCATGACTAGATTGGGCGCACACCCTGTCTACAGCAGCTGATACCTGAAGTACTGAAATGCAGCATCCAGCAGTGATAAAAGGATGGAATTGGTGACAGAAAATCTATTCCACCAGTCACTTATGCCACCTTGCCTGGGCACCCTCAATCATGTTTTCTTATTAGGGTTCAGGACTTCAGTGGAATATTCATGTGTAAGAAATAAATAGGACAATTGGGAGAAGGATTTGCATATCTTGCCACTCAGATGTTAACCCTTGTCTAGTCAGGAAATAACATGAATTATTCCAACAAAGACATACAGACCCAAAAGGGATTCATCCCCACAGTATCTGTTTAATATGTGATCCTGCTTTGCTTTTTGACATGTGTGCTCTATCAGCTGTTGCAGCTATTGGAGTGTCATAACCGCTAAGCATTATATTTGATTATTTTTCTGGCCTCATCTTTTAATGAAGTCTTACAGTGATTGTGATAACAGCTGCTCTCCTACTGTAGTTGAGTAGCTCTGATTATGTGTCGCTTTACATAAGAGCATTGCAAAATGACTAAGATGTAAATGTGAATTAGTGTCAGTGGTAAGGATACAGACGCAGACAAAGGGGCCAAAGCTACAGAGAGAGCTTCTTTCAGGAAATCGAACTGACAAGATCAATTTTTTATTCTTTTTATATTTTGAGCATATAACATACAGAACAAACACAATAGAACAAGAATCTCTCCCACCCACCACCCTCTGCGGTCTCAAGGAAAACAAAACAAACCAATATACAAGAAAACAAATCACCCCTTGCCTAGTTGCTCTCCTCTAATTCTTGTGATGCTGAGGTCATTAGGACTGATGCTTGTGCTGTTACGTTTTTCCATAGGTCTATAGTCGATGACTTGGCTTTGTTAATCCTTGCTGTAGAGAACTCAAGCATAAATATGTCTAGGAAGTACACCAACCACTGTTTTATACAAAGCGAGTTGGGGCAGAGCCAAGCGTTGAGCTATTATTTTCTTGGTTGCGGTTGCGCCAGCTAGACAAATTTTCTTCTGTCTCCCAAGTAGGTGTAATTTAGAGTTGTCATTAAGTAACAAAACAATCTGGTAAGTAGGAATTCAACATCCTATCACGTCAGGTATTATTATCATTGATTTCTTTTATTCCAAAACTCATGCACCTGTTCACACTCCCAGACCTTGTGCAGGAAAGTTCCAGTTTGTTCAGGTTGACAGAACATGCAATAGGGAGTAGGAATGACTTTAGAGACGTATTAACTGACAAGTTCATTTCTGAAACATTTTACTGCATATTCATTTTGGCACCTGAAGTTCAATGTTCAGTATTTCTCTGAGAAGCAGGAAACACTCTGTTTGTCTTAAGTCTTACAGAAGCATGTGTTGTAATCTTGTGCTCTTGTCACTTTAAAAAAAATTGCATTTTAATACAACTAAACTGCATCCTCCATTATGTTTCGGGGAAACATATTTTCTCTCAGATTACATGTTCTCGTGCCAGCTATAGGCGCACATTGTGAATTGGGTCATCTGGGACTGGTTTACTGAGTGTTTCCAGGATCAAAACCAAGGGAGGTGAAACAGCTTTTAGTTTCTATGATCCCCACCTGTGGAACAGGCTCCCTGAATACCTGAGATCTGCTGTAACTTTCAGCCCATTTACATCAGGGTTTAAAACATTATTGTTTAGTGCAGCGTTCCAATAAATTAGATACATAATTGGCTTTTAATCTGTAACTATTTATTTGCCTGCTTTTTATTGTCTTTCAAATGCAATTTTACTGTTTTCTTAACATCTCATGTTTAATGTATTTGTATGTCTCTGTAAAGCACTTTGAATTGCCTTGTGTTTACATGGTGCTTTATAAATAAACTTGCCTTGCAAGTTTGTTACCCAAGTCAACGTAACTATGTAAGTTAAAATATAAAAACTCACACTCACAGCATCAACCCACAACGAGTGTCTGACTCCCACACTTTCCTGTCAACAGTTTCAACAACACAAATGGCTTTTGTAAGCTTTATTTACCTGAAGAGGGTTAGCTGACAAACTCTTTTCTGTGTCAGTTTGAGAACTACCTACCTAATTATGTAACTATATATCTAAGAATAGCAATGTTGGGTGTCATTAAAGATTTGGAAGCTGTGTGGCTTATATCACGATAATATGTGATGTAGACGCTCAAATTCAACAGGAAGAAATGATTGTGGTGAGCCGTTGACCTTTCCTCTATTTCAAACATCTTCACTTGTATGTAACATAAATGGCTTGATGATTCACACCTGTTTACACCATTTCAAAAAAGAATCTGTGTCATGTTTTTTATAAAGACACACTCTGCATATGACTGTTAGCCTAAAGTCTATGTATCTGGAAAGAACATTCCTGTTGTCTCTCATGTAAAATATCTCAGTATCATCCTTGACTACACCTTGTCCTTACTAAAAAAACTAAAAACTAAATAAAATCTGGCCAATTTTAGGTATATAAGAAGCTGCCTAACAAATTCAGCAGCAAAACTATATTTGGATTCAATAATCACCCCCCCACTTACTATATTGTATGACAAACTGGACTCAAGCAAAAGATAAAACCCTTAAGCCTGTTCTCCCTGTGTAGAAACAGGCTCAAAGTGTTAGACAGAAAACACAATACTTACCATCATTGCAACATTCTTAAAAAATCCTTAGTTGGGAAAATCTAATGCCTAATGTACAAGATCCTAAATGGCAAAGCTCCACCACTCAATACTTATTAAGCAAAAAAAAAAAGTCAAACAATAGATCCACAAGGTCTTCTCTGAGAGGGGACTGTGTAACCCCTTACAGGTCCAGCTCCTTCAGCCAATCATGCTTTTCTGAAAGAGTCTCTCATACGCAGAGGTGTAAAGCACTTTGAATTGCCCTGTTGCTGAAATGTGCTATATAAATAAAGCTGCCTTGCAGAGGTGGGTAGTAACGAGTTTCATTTACTCCGTTACATTTACTTGAGTAAGTTTTTGAAAAAATTATACTTCCAGGAGTAGTTTTAAATTACTATACATTTTACTTTTACTTGAGTAGATTTGTGAAGAAGAAACTGTACTCTTACTCCGCTACATAAGGCTACAATGAGCTCGTTACTTTTCTTTTTACCTCTTTGGTATTCTACGCGTCATTGTTTTTATCCCCCCCACCCCATTTTAATGTTTTATTTTGACAGAAAGAGAGAGACTTCCGCTAAAGGCTCTACCACGTGGCTGTGTTTCACCAATCAAACGTAGTTGTGCAGTCTCGTCACGTGACCATACTCAATCTCATCGGCGGGACGGGTTAGCTTTACAGTTTACAGTTGCAGCAAAACAAAAATGACAATGTCAGAATCGACCATCGGCAATGCAGACACAGATGAGGAGGAACACCCCAGAGGCCAGATCAACATGTCCTGGATTTTATTTCAGTTACCCAGCTTTACCTAACCTAACAACCGCGGTCCCGCAAGCTGTGTCACGACCACTGACATATATAACGGTGGTTAACAACTAGTTAAATCAACCCAGGGTTTCCCAATCTAGCGGCGCGTGTTCACATAAAAGAGGCGATGTTTGCACAACATGACCAATAGCCACATATTTTACATAAGAAGAGCAAACTATAATTCTACATAAATATGAAGAACACAGACACGGTTTTACAGAAAAAAACGCAATACAGTCGCTGCTTCCTAAAACAGGAGGACAGCTGGCAAACAAACAAACAAATAGGCGACGCTGTAGATGCATAGGCTAGCCTACATCATAACGTCTATCAATATCACTTCCCCATCAGTCAGGCACAACATCTGACCATAATTACACTTGTGCTTTCCATAAACTGCTGTTGCTTTAGCCTATTATTTCAGTTGCAACCCTGGCAGTGGAAGCGATCGTGAGAGCAAATAAAAAATATAAAAAACATAATTCAAACCACTGTGCGCATTGGCGACACACGGCTCAAGAAGCCGACAAATAGCCGATATGTAATTCCCTCCCATTAAAATCTATATATTGCATAAATATAACCATCACGGAATGTTAACGGGGTTGTCGGTCTCTAAATGTTTTTTGAATGAGCGCACCCCTCTCTCTCTCTCTCTGCCTGATCTTCTAAGAACGGTGACGCCGTTATCAATCGAGTATTGATTGGTCGGTTGATCTCTGATCTCCAACATAACCTGCTCCCGACCAGGTTAGGCGTCCAGCATGAGTTACCACGGCGATTGAACCCGGTAACAAGTGATCCACCTTCGTGATACAGAAAAACAAATCTTGCTTCGTAGTGCAGGCCTCTGGCCTCATAATGAAAGCATGTTTACCTTAGTAAAAGTGCCAAACAGCAGCTACATTACCTTGTTCGAGTTCTGCCTGCAGAGCCTGGTAAAAAAAAGTATAACGGTTTGGAAATTTGTGTTACTTGTGCTTATTTATTTTTTATGGAATATTATTTTATTGATTTTATTTTTTAAGTATTTTAATTTACCTGGATTATTTGAATTTAAGCTATTTTGTAATTAATTAATTTAAATTTATTTTATTGATTGGATGAACTAGGCTATAATTTTCCTAAAGATGATTATTTTGTATTTTTGTATGTCTGATTGAATGTTTGTGTTAAAAAAAATAAACCAGACGTTACTCAACAGTTACTCAGTACTTGAGTAGTTTTTTCACCAAGTACTTTTTTACTCTTACTCAACTTACCCAACTGAAACATTGTCCTATATTAATGAAATAAATGAAATGAAAATATCTCAATCCAATGGCATGAGTTCCAAATGAATTTACTGACAGCTCCCCAAAGGGTCTATTTCGGTCATTGAATGGCTTTCTTTCGGGGTGCTAACATACCCTACGACTACGTGTTTCATTTGGTTGAGTAGAGCTCTAGTGCATTTGCCTGATTAGTGGGGTTTGTTTGGGCTGTCAATCAAACTCTGGTGAAGACCAAACAATCGGTCTGTGGCCACGTAGTGCTGTCTGTCAGGCTTCCGCCTCCTGTCTGAACCCAGCACTACACACACATGCAGAGACAGACCTGCAGGTGCACTGGTGCAATCAATGAAAATGTTTAGTCGCACTTTATAGATTTTTGGTCACAATGCAACTATGCAACTATGACAGTATCATGTCATAGAACGTGAAGTTTACGGTAAGCGTCTCACTTCCGGTGTTTCCGTGTTTTGACACTAGTTTGCTGCTCCAGCAAAAAACATACTCAACTCTGCTTCATTGTTTAATTTAGCAGCTATTTGCCTGGATTACATTTAAACTTAAGCAGTTATAGCTATCTTCTTTTACAGCGACTGCCTCGCTGATATCACAAGTGTTAAAACGCTATTAGCTACTTTAACTTAGCTGTTTAGCAATGGCTAATTCCTCTCCCTCTCCTGCTCTCTCTTGCTCTGTGTGTCAAATGTTTAGCTATTTCTCTGTCACCTTTAATGATGATACATGTAATAAATGTAGTATATTTGCTGCTCTGAAGGCGAGGCTTAGTGAGTCTGAGGCACAGCTCTGCACGATGGAATCATACATATGCTTCTGTAGCTAGCCAGCTTAGCGTAGCTCGCTCTGGTGTGGGCCAACATACTGTAGCTCCTGTTAGCAATCCCCTGTCAGACCCCAAGCAGCTGGGTGAGTGGGTGACTGTCCAAAAGAAGCGTAGCGCTAGCTCTAAACCGGGGAGTGCATATGACGGCAGTCACTCTAAACCAGAGCATCTTCGCCTTTCTAACAGTTTCTCCCTACTCAGTGATACACCCACTGAGAAGCCAACTCTGGTTATTGGGAGCTCTATACTATGAAACGTGAGGTTGGCAGCTCCAGCGGCTGCGGTCATGTGCATCCCTGGTGCCAGAGCGGGCGATATAGAATCCTATCTAAAGCTGCTGGCTAAAAATAACCCTAAATACAGTAAGATCATACTTCACATAGGTGGTAATGATCAAAAACTCTGACCCAGTTTTTTGTCGGCCACGTAGATCAGATCAGAAAAGCCATTCAGATTTGGCTCCCCTTCCTATGTGACATGCAGGCTCATTAGAATATACCGGCCCCCATCTGACTATTTTCACCCACTGCTTGAGAACTATGGATGTATTATAACAACTGGATATCAGACCCCAAGATTGCGTCTATTCAGTTCAATGAGAATTTGTCGCCTGGAACATACGCCAAAAAGGTTTCTAGACTTCCGGGTTTACTTCAGTGGTATATTCACTGAATATGCGCAGTAGTGGCCAAGACGCCGAGTTTCCGCCAGGCCCATAGACTTTACATTAGGATGACTTCACAGGATTTTAACTCTCTTTTCTCATTGCAATACCATGAGTGGCCACTGGAAAAAATGGCTGCAAGGCTGAGCAGCACACCGTATCCAGGTCTTAACACTTCCATGGAATTACCTTTGACAGGTATGAACCTGAAAATGAGCATGATACGTTTTTTTGCCTAAACCTGAACCTAAACCTAAACCTAAACCTTTTGTTGTTTTGTTTGGGGGACTCGGTTGTTCTCAGGCCACTTTTGTCACATAATCCAGTTCTGCGGCATTGATCTGTTTGAAAAGTATATTCCAAACAACTGTCACTCTGCCATTAAATTACCAAATACACACTGTGGTAGTGGTTGTGCAGAGGCTTGTGGGATGTCAGTTCATAACATCTATTAAATGTTTTTGTTATGCAGGAAAGGCTCTCTGTAAAACATCAGGACTAAATGAAAAAATATAAAATGTATTCGCCATCAGTAACCCAAAAGCCTTAATAGCTAACCTTCCATTATTTGGTTCCTTTTAAGATGCAAAGATGTTTTTTACATTAATAAGCCAAAGTACTGTATCTAAAAATCCAGACCACATTCACTTAGTTTATCATTTCAAGCCCTGCATTATATTCTTATAATTTTCTATCTATCTGGTCGTATTGCCAGTGATTTTACCTGGCCTTCCATTTTCTATAACCTTCAGGAAAAGATACTTGACATTCAGTTTTGTCCTCTACACTCACTCTCTGTTGTAGGTGCAATTACTTTCCCTGCTGATGATGCTCTCATCTGCCTAGAGATTCTTTTGTGTAATTTCACTGTCCAGAACTGTTGAACCTGAAAGGGAGCAATGTTTTCATGCACATAATAGAGCAAACTGAGGATTTTGTGTTACTTTTAAATCTCGCAACAGCAAAGTGTGAAAAACTGAAGGTGTCAAACAGAGAGGTGTTATTTTTCCATGTAATTGTGTGATTCATCTTCTTTAGCATTTCATCACTCGGGTCCATATCAGTAGAAGCAGGATCAGTCAGTTGGTAGTGGTTTGTAGCACATTTCTTTAAAGTCATAATATGCATGTTTTTTTCTATTAATACATGTCAGATTTGCTACTCTTTTGCACCTACTGATCATTCAATAGTGATAATTTAGTTAACTTAAACAGCTGGTTAAGGTTAGGGACGGATTGTGATTACAGTTAATAAAAGGTGGACATTCATAGCAAGATTGTGGCAGGACAGCGTTCAGGTTAGGGTTAAGTCCAATGTGCTACACTGCACATAAACTGTGAGGTGTGAAATTAAATATGGAGAAAATCCTAGAATACCAAGATGGTTTATTTGGGATGACTTTTACCGAATGGTTCAAATTGCAATCTGTGTCACAGAGTCGATGACAGAATTTGTTTGGAATATGTAGAAGGAAATATAGTACTCAGTGTAGTTTGTTGATGAAGTATGTTGGAACGATGCATAAACTGACTGCAAAACTCACAATTTATATTTCCCTCTTATTGCATGTTCGTGCAAAGTTGGACGCAGGGTCCAAAATAAGCACCCGCCACTCACAAAATGCGAGTCAACTTCTACCTTGGTGGATAAAATAAAAGAGATTAGTCACCACTGGCAGGTTGCAGATATAGACCAAATCAAATTCTCATCACTGAAACATATAGGTTGATTGACCACGTTTTATGTTGCATTAATGCTGCACACTGGTCGCAATGTATGTATCAAAAAAGAGCACGGTGGAAATACGGTTTAAAAAAAAAAAGTGTGGCTGTTTGAAATAGCTATAAAAACTTTTATTTTCACCCTTTACTGGCATCTCCTGGCACCCCATTTACATGTATTCACTTTGTGTCTTATGCGGCTGTGAAGATGAAATCAAACCTTTTGTAGTCCATAAATGTGATTCATCTGTGTGTTTGTGTTAATGAATACTTGTTACTGTAGCTTGCTAGCCAGTTACCAAACAGCCTAACATCAGTCAGGTGCATTACCGACACCCTCTGGGCTGGTGTGGGTGTTACCCTGGTTTGCATGTAGCCTGGGAAAATTACTATTGCTATTAGATTTGAAATTTGGCCAATGGGGATGCATAAGTTTGACTAAAAACAAAAGTATTTTAAAACACATCTGGATTTGATTAGGACAAGAGACACTTGAAATGACTAGTGTAAATTGGGCCCCTGATACAGACCTAAACTTTCCTGGGCCAAAAGTGGAGTTAGCAGTGTCTATGCAAATTAAATTGATGTAAGAGATGTGCAATGCATTTTCACACATAGTATGTACACAGACATACTAATAATCCAACAGGTAGACATGCTTCTTTTTCTCCGGAAGCCATGACAATATTGGTTTAACCTCAGGATAGAAATACCGTAGCAGGTTGAAGTAACAGTTTAGTGAGTTGATTTTGAGAATCTTTTGCTGTGTGTTTTAAACGGGTACAGTTTACTTGTACCATTGAAGTGGATGTCAAATATGTTGTAGGTATTGTCAGCAATGACAAAACAAAAGGAAGAAACTTTTTAGCACCACTCCTTGTAACACAGTTGTACAAGTACTGTATATTTACCTCACTTGAAATTCACTTCAAGTCAATTGACAGCAGGGGCGGCTCATCATGCTGGTAAGCACAGGACACATGAGTCAGTCACACTAAATAATCACACTAAATAATCTAAATTTGAAGCCTTTAAAAAGTATTACAGTAAAATATCTCCAGTTACCGCAATGAAAGGCTTCTTTACAGTGAAAGTCCATTACTAGATCATACAGAATATAATATCTGTCTTGCTAAACACAGTTCGACTTCACTCTGTCTGCCTCTTCATGATGTAACCCAAATATGTCCAAACATTTGAGCTCTGTTGTGTCATTCCATCAAGAGATGAGGATCTCTTAACTGAGCTGCTTTTCTTCTTTTATTGCTGCCCTGCAGTTAAGTGTCCCTATGGAGAGTTGAAAGCGAAGAACAATACCATGAATGCACTGATGCACATATTGAATCTAATAGTCAACTTAAATATAAAAATATAATATAATACTCATTTATTCTTAAAGGTCCCATATTATGGTCTCCCCGCCCCCCCCACGTTTCCAAGTCTCCCACATCTGCGCTCTCTCTGTCTCTGCACCATCATTGCAGCCAGGGAATGACTGTAACGCCACTGTAGCGGCACTTTCTACCTAATATGAAGTATATTCGTGACATCACAACTCTACGGAAGTCCTGACCGCCCGTTTCTGAATACAGGCTGTGTGCATTTCTCTGTAGATTGAGCATTTTGATAATTTCACAGTATTTATATAGCACCTCAACCTTCTTCATAACAAAAAGAAGATATGAAAATCTCACTTTTTACAATATGAGACCTTTAATGTTTAGTCTGACAATTGTTAGGCTACTCTACACAGAATTCGGGGATGGGAGGAAAACGTGCTCTGGTTTAATGGCATTCCTTTAAACCAATCAGAATCGTCATGGGCAGTGCTAAACTCTGCACAGAGCCGCTAGCTGTCTCAATTTACCATGCAGAGATCTGAGGAGCAGTCAACAATAGTCCTAGTCCTAGACAATTGGAGCTAATGCTAGTGCATATATAATTAGAGAATTCTTTTTTTTTCTTGCTGTGGCGGCTCTGTAAAAATTAGATTCAAAATGTTTTCACATGCATGTTAAGTAAACAGTGCAAGAATTGTAGCCAGCTTGGTATCTTCCCTGTTGATGCTCTGCCAGGCCTGCACTAAAAATCTTTAGTTCTTGTTTGGTTTAGGAGCTTTTGCCTTCCGTCTGGTCTGCAGCATGTAAAACATTTGCTTAGTTGGACTGTTGAGTAATAAAAAAATAAAAAAAACCTCTTTGCTTTGGCCATATTTCCATGATCAATGTCCTGCTTGCATTGGGGGATTATGTGTACAAAGGGCTACACTGTTTACAAGTGGCGCAACAAAATATAATGGCACAATTTACAATAGAAAACCATGAAAGAGCCAAACAAAATGAATCCCATTGTCAGATACTGTAAATGTTATCAACAGGCAGAGTGAGTGGAGCACCGTTGAGTGGCTTTTTCAAAGTCAAGAGTATCTGTGTTTTCCTTAATTTCAAGATAATGAGCAAGCTGCATTCAGATCACAAGTGACATGAATTTATGCCCCACTTTGATACTGTATGTGGAGTGTTTGTTTTTCCAGTGTGTGTGTGACCTTTGGCCACAAGCAGGCCATAAACAAGCTCCCTGATTAACGTCTACTGTGACAAAAGGCGGCCACTGACTGATTTCCAAACTTACCAGCAACTCTGCGGTCTCTTATCACTCGTGCTACGTTTACACGTTGCGGGCTATTTTCATAAACTGACATTTCAACCACTCCGTTTTCAAAAATAGCATTGTGCACAGCTGTCAGTTTTCAGAAAAGTGTTCGTATACGCGTACCCGTGTATATGCCTTCAAGAGCATGCCAAACCTGTAGGTGGCAGTGTAACAAGAAGTTCAAGCCCACGTTAGCCAATCAGAATCCCGAAAATAGCAACAGCAGCAACGAATCACTTCCTCTCTCTTCTCTTCCTCACTTCCTCAGCTGCCTAAACCTCTGTTTGTCTCAGTTTACATGCAAACGTGCAAACAAAGTTTTCCAAAATCTTCACTCTGGCCATAGTTTTTAGAAAGAATCGTTTTCAGAAAGAATCGTTTTCAGAGGCTAATTCTCCGTTTGTGTGTATAAGAAGGGCAAATGTCTCCGTTTTTCAAAATAACCATTTACAGTACGTGTAAACGGGGTATCAGACTGAAAATATTTGAACAGCATACAGTAGTGCATTGGCTGCAGAAACATCAGGTCATTTAAAGCGAAAGTCATTAAATCACAGTTTATTTTTCTGTTTATCTATATGTTCTAGTGTATTATTCAATCCGAAATGTGAAGGACTCTTAAGGCACAAACACTCTCATCCAAAACAGCTCCATTTGAATGAAAAAAAAAAAGACAAGTCCAGATGCTGTATAGTCCCAAGACACACAGCTGGATGTGTGGCATCAGCTGTTACTGTTACAGTCATGGAATGATCACAAAACCTCTTCATTTTGGGGCCTGGGGACTTTTCTTAATTATTGATTCCACTTGGAGAGACAAATATAGTTTGCTCACAGAAATTGGAGGATTAGGATAGGAGGATTTTGCAAAGCCATCTAGAAGTCCAACAGATGCTTTCAGGATCCCTCATGGTCTGGGACCCTGAGGCATTACTTGCCATGCCAGGGATTGAAATGTAATCTGAGCTTGGTGAGCCAGTGCCTTTGTTTTTCAGTGCCACTGTTACTTGACATAGAGGAGCCTAGTTTCTCAAAGCTTCTGAAGCTGATTTCAGATCTGTGCATGTTCGGGAGAGGATTATAATGAGGATACCCAACTGCCACCATCCTCATTGATAAGTGACAAGTTCAAATTTGTGTTTTTAGGACATTGAAGATGTTATAGACAGTGCAGAAAAGTGCTACATGACACAGATCATCCAACACTTCTGGATGGAGAAACAAGCCATGACCTTAACTTAACATAACATGGTTGTTGCCGTAGATGGAACCCAGCTCTAGACTGCGTGAGAAAGCAAGTAATGAAATGTCAGTAAAACTGCAATAAAATGGAGATCTGCCAGTCCATTTACAGAACAGAGACCAATTTAAAGGATTATACTGGCCTTTTGTGGCTGATTATGTAAAGGACCAAACTCGTTTTTCATATTTAATCAAGCCTATCTATCCATAATAGCATTTTCCAAAATGCAGAGACTTGATACTTGAAATATATATATATATAACTTTATAACTCAACACAGAAAATGAATGTGATGAATTGTTCACCGTGGTGCATCAAGCATGTTTCAGTGCAAGTTAATTTTCAAATTGTACTGAGGTGAACAGAAACCATTGCCTGCCTGCAAGGTAAAAATTTGAATATCATTATTAATGTAGATCACGGTTATAGTCACAGGCCTAAAAAAGCAATGGCATGTCCCTAATTACGTCAGGGAATACACAATGGCTTGTATTGAGTCACAACTGTCAAGTAATGCTAGGGGATTGAGAAGATTGTTCAGAAATCCAATGTCTGTTAAATGTTGTTCCTTAAATAAATGGCCACGATGCACTATTGTTTTTACATAGATCAGGTTATACAGGTAATCTCTCTAACAACTTTCAAAAGCATGCACACCTAGATGATAAATATAGGTGCAGGACAGAAGAACATGTATCAGAAAGAGAAATAGTCCGTACACATCCTGCTCTTCTTCAGGACGCTCGAAACTTCGCCTTTGTGGTAATTGAATAAATATTTCATTGGAGAATTATCTATTTCTCAATCTCTCTCTAGAAACAACATCAAGCTACCATGTCAAGTCTGTGTTCCTACAATATGCATGAAGTATATCTTTGCAACTCTGTTATTTACATAGTGTAATTACAAAATAAAACCAACCCAGGGAGACGGGACTTTGGACAACAGTTCATCACAATAAGACATGTTTTGTAGGAGTAAGAAACAAATTAATCTATGACATAAAAAAAGGGATGGATAGTGGTATCCATGTGTGTGTGTGTTTAATTCCTCCCACTTAACAACATGCACACTGATGTTGTCAAGCAAAGTCAGCTGACCCATTCAGGCAGCGAAAGGGTGGGTAATAGGAGCTGAGCTATCAGCAGAGAAAATCTAAACTACTAAAATCTTATTTCCCGCCCTCACCACTTGCAGACGGGGTGACAAATGGAGGCAACTCCAACCTATATAAATCCTGATTGTGAAACACATGGCGTGGGGGATTGCCCATCTCCCACGACGTTCCATTGTTCCGACCTCTCAATAACCCAAAAAATTCCCTTTGGTCCTACAGCCCACTAGTCCGACATCCCTTTGTCTCGAAAAAATAAACCCTCCGCTTCGACATCCCATTGTTCTGACCATATAAGGTTAGGGACAATTATTTATAATATTTCTTTAGGATTTTGAAAAATGAAAACCGGCAGCTGATTGGACGAACACGTCACGTGGGTCTGGTTTCTCCGGAAATTCAAAGACAGACTATCATGGCGGCTTGTTCAGAATACAATCTCATATTGTTCTAAAATAGTTCACCGAAACGTGTTTCTGAAAATATTTTAAGCAAGAAATAGGCCATGCAGTTGCTGAATCTGTCTTCATTTCAGATCGACAAAGGTCAGTTTAAAAGATTTTCGTCAAATTTTAAGAGACTCTAGTCACGCTCATTTCGCTCCCCGTTTCCGGGTTAGCACTCTACCAATCAGATGGGTCATTTGAGTCTGACTGCCGGCAGTGCCCGCCCTGCCGATTATACATGTCAAATCGGCCAAAATGAAGGCCGACGGCCCCTCGAACGGACGACGGCACGGAACACACCGAACAGACTCGAGTCACTGACCTCGCCAGACTGTCCAACAGACGGTTATCGTCTTGGTGTGTCAGCACCTTTACAGTTTCATATTGGTTATTGCAGCGATATGCCCCATTCCTATTCATTATCATTGCAGGCTTATGGAAATATAAATACATATTCAACCCAAAACTAACTTTACCCTGTAGGACTTTGGACTTTTATTTCAGTTTTTCAAAGATAGGCTAAACATTTAAATGTGTTAATAAGCTAGAGAAAAGTAATTTTGCTTGTTATTTTTAGATTTTAGATTATGGGAGATGATCCACAAAAGCCTATATGGTCGGAACAATGGGATGTCGGAGCAGAGGGTTTATTTTATTCAAAACAAAGGGACGTCGGCCTAGTGGGCTGTAGGACCAAAGGGAATTTTTCGGGTTATTGAGAGGTCGGAACAATGGAGCGTCGGGGAAATGACATGGCACCGTGGCGTGTGGCTTGTACATGCTTTCTGACTTCCTTGTATGCCTAATAACCTCGACCAAAATAAGAGTCGCCACCGCTGACCAAGCCAGGAAGCCCTCACTTCTGATGATATCACCCATAATGGATGTGGACAATTCCAACTTGCACTTCGCAAGTCGTCAGCCCAGATGGGCATGATTCGTTGGCAAGGAGAGTTTGTTTGCTGTTTTTGAAATAATGGGGGGAAAAACATTTGTTCATTCACCACCCTCCACACATATATACGCATTCAAGGTTTGTGAATAAAAATGCAGCAATATCAAATGTGTCTGTGCACTTTGTAACCCTGTCATAAGGTTGACTTGAATATCTGGTATATTGAAAGTTATGAAGTGAAGGTAATTTTACCCCCACGATGTTTGCAGTGTGGATATGTGTGCATGTAGAGTAGTATAAGGAATGTGTTGATGTGCTGATATATCTAATGAAAAAAAAATTATATTATGTATGTCTGGCTCACTGTAAAGGATTATGATTATCTTTATTACTGCAGTGAAAAAATGCTTTACAGTGAAAAATAAGCAGTCTGTATCTTTTATAAAAGGCTACAGCTCCATTGATTTCATAAGACTTGGCCTTCTGTGTAAAAACCGCTGTGACCTTGCAGGATGTGTGTTGCACTTGAATAAGGAAGGAGTCAGTTATTTATGGTCATGGCTGTGAATCTGAATTTATCTAAGTCATTCTACAAAACAAAGAAGAAGAAAAAAACTTGCTAAACTGTTAATGATTGGATCAGCTCCTCCATGCTTCAAATGAATAGTCATAGTCCAGCTGAGTTGTGCAAGATGCCACATGAAAGCTGAAGCCAGGAGGACCAGCGTCTTTTAGGTCAGTGAGCATTATTTCTCAAGATGTCCTTTGAAGCTTGTGTCCTGAAGGTCCTGTTTGCTGCAGGAGATGCATTCAACCTCTGCAAGGCCCCACTAGGACCCAGGACTACACAGAAGTCATGAATGCTATACAAATGTCACAAAGCCAGTGTGTCATTGTCGGTATCTAGTCCTACAAATGGAGAAGGACCACATAGTGTCAAGGAAATCAATATGGGGAAAGAAATATTGCATTAAGTGACACATCTGATCAAAGAGAGACAATTTCAAAGCACTAATGCATAAATCGTTTGTATTTTTCCGTCTTGAGTGCTGTTTGCTTTTTGCAGTGGACTTCCCCTACAGGATAACTTATTAAACAGGCAATGTTGATGGATGGCCCTATTTTCTTTGTCTCTTCAGTTTTGGTGGCTGGCACTGCTCAGGTTAAATACCCATTTATTTTTCCATGCTTTGGACTGGCTCTATGCCAACTTGAGCCAGTCAGTCAGTGCACAACGTTGGTCCACTGCCGTGACATTTTATACAGACACTCATGATCCCCAGAGGATGGATCCCTATGACTTTTGGCGAACTCATGACTTTTCCTCCAGTGCCACCATCAGGTTGACATTTAATTTTTTTTAATGAAATATCTTGACAGTTTTTGGATGATTGCCATGAAATGTGGTGTAAAATACAATCAGTACAAAATAGGCTGTTGTCAGGGCGGTTGCCGCGCAGTGATGTGAAACGAGTTTTACTCTGTTACATGTTCATGAGTAATTTTAGTTTTGTTATGCTGAGTACTTTTTACTCTTACTCAAGTACGGTAAAACTATGTTAGGCCTACTTGTACTCCTTTAAATTGTGCTACACACTTCTCGCTACTTTTACTGATACATTTAGCGACAAATTATTTTCATATTTTGCTGAGGTCACTCGCACGGCAGCGATTGTTGTGAGACAAGATAGCCTGTACACACACGATGCAGCCCCTCTTTTAAGGCATTATATATATAGAACCCTTTATGCACATAATGTAATCTGAAAACTGCTGCCCTGGTTAAAAAAACAGTGCAGCTGGTATTCTGTCTTTAATGGAGTGGAATGGAAATTTCTAAGTGAACGCAAACTTTTGACCGGTAGTGTATATATACTGTATGGAGCCAACAGAGCTGAGATTTGAAAGCAGTCAGGTAAGGTGTCAGGATGAGAAATCCTTTCACCGGCTCGGCCCCAAAGATCAGCAACAATGTGCCGTGACAAGAGGCAGTGTAGATTGACTGCTGCTGTAACTGGCTGAGACAGCACAGGGACACCTGAGTGTGCTTGAGTGTACACTCGCAGACCAACTGCTGTCACTCCTCACTTGGCACCCTACTGCAGCACCAGAGCCTTAACAAACTGACATAGGCAAGCTGTGCAATTTAGTTCCCACACCCACACTTCACTCACGTCTTAGGCTGCCATCACACACACACACACACACACACACACACACACACACACAACACACACACACACTATTTGACACACTATTTGTGCAATTATTGGCTGGTCCCAGGTTAAACACGTACAGTGTACTGTGCTCTGGTTACATAAATTAACTTAGGACGTCTGCAGATTGTAGTCTTTGGGAATTTTTTACATTTCAGTTTAACATTTCAGTTTAATAATTTCAAATTATGGAAGAGGGGGTGAAAGTTGATCAATGTTTGGCTACCCAATAACCCTAATGCAAATTAAGTTAAAGAACCAAGCTGCAAATGAGACTGATAATTTCCAAATCTTATCAACCAGGAAATTAGTTATTTAAAGCACAGCGAACTACACACTGTCCTCAAGTGCACTTGGGTATTGAAGTTCAAGTCATTCCCATTGTCCTCCTTCATGAAGTTGTCAACTGCAGCTTTAAAGTGACTACATTATACTCTAAGTTTAGGACACTAATCATCAAGTTAAGTGAATTTCAAATTAATTTGAAAGAGCCAACAATCACATACTGTAATTCTACACAGAGGGCTATAATACTTTTTTTACATTGTCATCTCTTGCATAGAAATCCTGGTACTTAATGTCCCTCAACACGATGAATGGTAATGCATTTTAAATCTAAGTCTAGCAGACAATTACTGACAAAGAATTAAATCAGGACAAATAATGTTCTTTACAAGGCATTTACTGTCATTTCAGAAGCAGCATACTGAGGTTGCTGGGTGCAAAAGCCAGTCCATTATTCACATTCTCAACAGACTGCTGTTCTCTTTCTTTTCACTGTTCTCAAAGGCAGAGGAAAGGCAATCAAGGTAGTTGAGCAGGTAACTCACCTGCCCCAGTGACTGTTACTGGAGCACTACTATCTTTTAAGGCACTACTGAGCGTGTGGAAACAGTTGCATAATGCCATCTGTGGCTGTGGAGGCAGCTTTTTAAAGTTTGAAAAAAATAACCCTGATGATGTCATGATGTCATGAAAAACGCAATTGAGTGGCATTATGCCAATTGTGGGATCTAAACTATAGAATAAATATCTAGATACCTGTATTGCTTCCAGTCTGACCAGTGTTTTAAGAATCTCTCGTCTCTCGTGAGTCCCCCAACTTTATAGAAGTGTAATACTTAACCAGTTAAGTCAGTTTAAAAAGATCAAAAGCAAGATTAGATTGTCAAGATACTTATTTAACTCAGAAAATGCTATTTTGAATCGGGAATATTAAGACAAAAACATCTTTCTCATCTTGAAATAAGGGCTGTTCTTATCTGTAAATTATAATTTACATTACAACTTAAATTAGTTCATTATAACTAAATAAGATACTGTTTTAAGTCATCTTTATGATTTAAATATTATATACTGTACATAGGTCATTTCTAATGTGGATTTTTTTATTTTTGTGGATTACACAATTACATATACAGTATTTTTAGACATAGTAATATGTGGCAGATTATATATAAAGCAGCCTTGAGCCAGACAGTTCCATCAAGTGGGAGTTTTAATTTCTGTAAAATCTAACAGCAGGAGCTTATTATAGGTCTGTCTGAAAAATGCAGCTTACAAGATGCCTTACACTCCACATATATATATATATATATATATATATATATATATATATATATATATATATATATATATATATATATATATATATATATGTACAGGGTGCAATTTGTGAAAAAAGCAGAGTGGGGGGGGTGTTTTGGATCATGCAAAACAAAACAAAATATGCAAGAATTAAATCCCCCTTCCAATACCATGGCATACCAAAATAATCTCAAAATGAAGGTGTGGTGTCAACATGAAACACAGCGCTTTCAAGCTGCAGAGCATAGTTCACTTTTGGGGGAAAACAAAATACTTTTACCCAGGAAACGCTTGTTCGTTTCTTGGGAGTATTTTAATCCAAATCAGATTTTTTTCCTAAATTTAACAAATCATTTTTGTGCCTAAACTTAACTGTCATCGCCATATGACGTTCACCTTTTTCTGGCTAAACTCAACTACCACGGCCCTCTGAAAGGACCGTCATCTGATGGTGCCTGTACCCGGCTCACAGTCACCTGTTGGCGGCTAAACAACTGCTGTTGTTTAGACAACCAGCAACAGCCGCTCTGATTTTATTGTTCTATGCACGTTACAGCACTTTAATCAGCTTAAACACTTTTATTTTAGGTATATAATGAATATATGTCTAGGCTATCGGTGAAGTAGCATTGATCACTTTGAGGGGGGGATACATTTTGTACTCACCAGGGATAAAAATAAATGAACAGAGGCAGGGATATCCCAACCCCTCACCCCCGGCAAATCGCACCCTATGTATATATATATATATATATATATATATATATATATATATATATATATATATATATATATATATATATATATACTATATTATTTTAAAGGCATGAGATATCCTTCATTAAAGTTTCCAGTTAAAGTTTTTATTTATTAATAAAATGGAAATCCAGAACTGGGAGAGTAACTCTCAACACTGATGAGCATTGGTTACAGTGATTTGAATTAATGCGCAATTAGTCTCGTATTGCCAGACCTTCCTCCACATTGCTGCGAAGGAGGGTCTGGCTAGTCCACACAACATTCCTAGATAGGAGAAAAATGTGCTCTGGTTTATTGGCATTTCTTTAAACCCATCACAATCATCTTGGGCGGCGCTAAGCACCGAACGCAATAAAACCTCTGCAAAATAGCCTCAGGAAGGAACTTGTTTTGGTGGAACGTGTACGTTCAAAAGTTGTTTTAGTAGTGCAACAGAAAACTCAGATTGGACAGATAGTCTAGCTAGCTGTCTGGATTTACCCTGCAGAGATCTGAGGAGCAGTTAACCATTGTGTTCCTCATGAATCCACTGGAATTTAAAATGCCAACTCTAAGAAGGCGGAAGGAGACGGACATCCGGCCGAAAATAAGGGATATCCAGCGGAATTTCCAGCAGCACCGGAACAATCCCGTAAATGAAACATCGTTGATAAACAGTAGAGTCTAGACTAATGCACAATGAGCTCCCTGGAAACGAGGAATGATTTAGGAAGTGCGACCACTGTGATATACTATACATATTAAGTGATTATGGAGACGGCAGTACTGGATCCCCCCACACACACACACAGACACACACACACACACTCACAGATCTGTATAACAGATGCAGTGCAACACAATGGACAGACTCATCCCATACTCGTGTAGGAGGGCTCTGATTCTTGGCAGTCTGAAAATAGTGTGAAAATACAAGGCAATGAGTCAACACTCAGATACTCAGATACACAGCTAAAACACAACATAAATGGCAGTAAAACCAATAAAACTAAGCAGGCAGATATTTACTGTATTCAATTTGAATGTGTACTGGGGTACAGTAGTTGCCCTCATGTACAGTTCCTTAGATGGTGGCATAAAAAGTATGCATTTACCTTCTAGCAGTATGACAGAACTTAATTACAGAAAGCCGCCTCCGGAAAATAAAAGGAGGAGAAAGAAACTTTTTTTAGCTGTCACTTTGACACTTTGCAGATAACTTCTCTGCATGTTAATTTGCTACAGGCCCATCCCCGCATGAAGTGGGATAGACTAATAGCAGACTCTTGTGCTGTGATTGGCTGCCGGTAGTGGCTGTGGGAGGAAGTTGATAATTCAAGACAGGCCACTTAAATCGGATTAACACATAAGTGACATGTTTACTGAGGTATTTATAGCTCCCATTTGATTAGAAAGTAGGGAACAAAGCTACATTCATGGTCCAATTATATTTGAGTATACAACTGCTTGAGTACACGTGCCCACACTACCTTACAAATCTGATTTACATCACTCTGTGCTTGAAATTAATTAAGGGTGACCTTGATAAGGCATGGGTAATTGAAATATTTCTTGCAGCTGCAGTTAAAGGTCCCATGGCATGACAATTTCACTTTATGAGGTCTTTTAACATTAATATGCGTTCCCCCAGCCTGTCTATGGTCCCCCAGTGGCTAGAAATGGCGATAGGTGTAAACCGAGCCCTGGGTATCCTGCTCTGCCTTTGAGAAAATGAAAGCTCAGATGAGCCGTTTTGGAATCTGCTTGTTATGAGGTCATAAGGAGCAAGGTTACCTCCCCTTTCTCTGCTTTGCCCGCCCAGAGAATTTGGCCAACCCATGAGAGAGAGACATCATGGCTTTCAAACAAGAAAAGTGGCAGTTGGTCAAGGCCACACCCCCACCCTCCCCCTTGCCCCTCCCACTCTCCTCCTCAATAGCTTCAGACACAGAAACGGCGCATACTAAGGAAAGCTCATTGTGGGACTGGCTCTAGTGGCTGTAGTTCTGCACCAAAGCTGAATTTCGGGAAAGAGACTTCAGATACAGTATTAGGGGACCACTAAGGTCTATATAAAAGAGACTTCAGATACAGTATTAGGGGACCACAAAGGCCTATATAAAAGAGACTTCAGATACAGTATTAGGGGACCACTAAGGTCTATATAAAAGAGACTTCAGATACAGTATTAGGGGACCACTAAGGCCTATATAAAAGAGACTTCAGATACAGTATTAGGGGACCACAAAGGTCTATATAAAAGCATCCAAAGAGCACCATGTCATCGGACCTTTAACGATTTACATGTGAGTTCACTAAAATAAAAAAATATGTTGCTAAAAGTATTGCTTTTTTAAATGGAGTCTGGTGGGTTTAGTGCTAGCTCCGTCAGAGCTGTTTCTGGTTAAACAGAAAGGTCTCAAAGAGGTTTTAAAGGTCTATCTCTGAAGGGATTATTTTCATAATGCTGTGAGACACTTAGAATATTAATCTGAGCCTGTCAGTTGTAAAACGAGCACTTTTGTGAAGGTAAATACAAGCTGGACAATTGCCCTATTAACTTAGATTGTAGCTTGTTTCGCCACTGCCAACTGCAGCGATCGCGCCTAATACTGGACCAAAGTCAAAGATTGTTGTTCCCATCAGTCACTTAGACACAAAAAACATAGGAAAATAGGGTTCAGGTTGAAGAAAACTGTAGTTAGCCTATACAAGCAGTCATTCATTTATATATCATAATAATAATGTTTGTAATACAAGCATCTCGTAGCTGAAGTCCAACCTAGTCTCACAGCAGTTTGTGAAATGTTCACGTAATTTGATCTATTGATTCGTGTACACGGACACGTTTATCTCATTTTTTTCGTGATGGTCAGCATGTTTTTTAAACTAATGTATTTCAATGGAAAGCATCTTTTGTGATCACAGCACGATTCTTTCTGCCAGTCGGGCTGCAGCAGAGAAGCTGTACAGCTTTGCAATTATTGGTATTTTCGCCCAATAACCACTGTTTTAATCAACATTTATTTACGAGATCTTATCATGATTTATACTATATGTATTTCTTTTAATGTTATTATTTCGTTTGTTTTATTGTTTTATTGCCAGGGAAGCTGGATTTTTTTGTTTATTGATATTTTTAAAACTATAACGCTACATCTATCAACTTTTATTTAGATGTTATCATGGTATTCATTTCTTTATTTTAATAATATTATTTCGGTCTTATTACTGGTGAAATATTACAGTATGTAAGACAGAACACTACCGCTTTGCATCTGTGAAAGATTGCTGCACGTTGCACATGAGAATTTATACAATAAAAAATACCAATAATGAAAAAAATAGTGTTTTATGCTAAGCACTTTGATTCGCCTTGTCGCAGAAATATACTATATAAAGAACCTACAGTCCAGTGTTTAGAAATACAGCCTAATGGCTTGTTTGACAAATGTGCATTTGTTTTGACTTGTACTGTTGTGAAAAACAAAAAATTTACTATTTACAAAGAGAAGCATTTTTTTATTTTATTTTCCATGCATCGTTATTTAAAAACGCAATTTGCTAATTTTGCGGTTGATGAATGTTAATAGCAAAGACTAAACATGAGCCTATTTATGTGTGGGACTTTGTTTGATTTAACATCACACTGCATTATTAGTTGTTTTAAATAAATTACTTTTTTGAAATAACAATTTATGGTAGGCCTAACACATTAATTATTATATTCAGAAGATGATCTTCATATCAATCACCGTGGTTACAGCTTGTAGCCATCCTAACCTTTGTAGCCTTTACTGAGACTACCTTTTTAAAATTAGTTTTAGGAAGCATTTTCAGGAAATTAAAAGGATAAGCAGATTGTTGCCAAGGTTTTTGTTCACAGAGTAAGATGTATATAGCTTTATATGGGTATGTGTATATATACAACATGTGTTTTGGCATTTTTGGCATACTTCTACCTCAGCCTACTGCACACAGACACAAGTACTTTTGCATATTCTGATGAAATAGAGACCTGTGGTGCCATTCCAACAATCTCATTCAACCATTTCACAAACACGTGACATGGGTCAGAGGGTATCAGAGGTCATAAATGATGAACCAATCAATTGGCTCTGCTCCTAATAGGCACCTTGGTGTTCATATGGACAACACCTTTGGTTGGAAGGTGTGTGTTATCATTCAGAGCAGACACTCACGGTGAATCAGAGGGTTTATGTTATACAAGGCTGCATTACGGAGCATATTAATATGTCAGAAAACATGTCAATATCTAAAAACATCTCATTTAAAGCTTGATTGTCAGGTGAGTGTCATGAAGGTTGTGGAGAGGAATAGAAACTAGTCTCTCCAGGCAAGCCCAGACAATATGGTCTGATCCATCTTTATTCTTCATGCCAAGTATGAGTTCTTATCCTCTGGCAGAAGAAATAGGGTACCCCAATGTAAACTAAATATTTCCAAGCTATATGCCTAATTTGGACCTACCTCAATTAAAACTTTAAATAATGTTGCTTGAGGCTGCTGTGGCTCTTGTCACTGTTTGTGAAAGATGAGCAATAGATTGTGGCTGTGTGATGTGCTTCAGTCGGCTACATATCACTTTGTTTATGTTGTTTTTTTTATTGTAAGTGTATGTCAGCTGTATGATAAAACAATATGTCAAGTGTTATGTGTGAAGCATTTGAACTCAAGGCAGATATCCCTCTGGGGACAATAAAGTATCGCCTGCAAAGTGGTCTCCATGATGTGTAAAAAATAAAACACTGTTGTAGCACTATAGAAAACACATCATTGGAAAAGTGTCAACTTGGAGAGTAACAAATGTCAGTCTGAAGAGGATACATTACTCCTGCTTTGAAATATTGACCTCTGAACCTTGAACCCATGTACTTGTCATTTAGCAACAGAAGTTGCTACCCACATAGGACCAGCCGTTATAGAAAGCTCTGGACCTCAGCTGTCATGTAGATATGGTCACCAAAGTTTACCCACTGTAAGCACTGCCAAATATGGTAATAAGCTATTCTGACCTATTTAACGATTCAATTTTTAAAATCTGATGACACCAGTGTGTTCCCCATCCCAAAAACCCCAGGATGTATCTAAAATTCGACACTGCCAACTTCTACTTAAAAACTACAACTCCCATTAGAGACGCGCCACAGAACCTGTTACAAAGCCAGTGTACTTGTAGTTCTTCCGGGGTGGGTGGGTGGACTTGTTCAGCTCCTGTGTTTCTGCTGTCTGCCGTGATGGGCTTCATTCCATTTCAGATTGCCACCGCCCACTAGCCGACCGAGCAAACAGTACATGAGACAAATACATTAAAGGTGCTGTAGGTAAGATTGTAAAGATCCAGGACTTTGCCAACTAACTTCTCAGTCCCTCCCCCCTTTCTGCTGAAGCCCAAACCGTCTCCTAAGCCCCTCCCACACAAGGGAGTTTGACACAACTGCCGGCATGTCAGACATTTTCAATAACTAAACACTAACACAATGTTAACTTCACTCACCAACAGTAAAACGATGCTAACTAGCAGGCTAGCATTTCAGCATCATATCGGACCGACCACTGTGCAAACGTTACCATTATCCTCACCAACCTAGCTTTGTGGACTTTTGACTACTAATAACCAAGTGAAAGATAAATCATTTATGGTAATTATGTTACCTGTCGAGAAGAAATGTGGCTACATCTGCATCGATCTTCAGATCTTTAAAATCCCGGCGCTCACGCCACCTCTGAAAAGCCACTCCAATATTCACCCATTTTGGGAAACCTTACTGCAGCTCGTGCGTGGGGAAGGGGGAGGGGAGAACCCTATTATATGCGTGTGCGTGCCTGAGCAGTGATTGACACACAGATAGACACCCCCCGTGGCCCTGATTGGAGAAAATCATCTGGGAACGGTGGAATTTTGCCAATCGCACTACAGGCTGTAAGCGGTGCCAGAGGAGCTGGATTTTTTTATATTACATAATTCATGTAGTTCTACTGGAACATAGGGTCAGTTTCAGCAAATATGACAGAAAGTTAGTTTTATAAGACTTACCTACTGCGTCTTTAAACTGTATTTTATTATTATTGTTATCTTTATTGTTTAAATCCTCAAATACAGCGTTAGACAAAACATCAATATTACGAATATTATGTATTTTTATCTTTCCTATCCACGGAGCAGTAAATACTATGTCACTTCCGGAGTATTCCGCTGATTTTTACATTATTACGGTGCATAACTTACTGGAAAAAAACTGAGCTACATGTTGTTGCTGGTGACAAAACCACTGATTAAATATGTACATTGAAGCGATACTGTCGTTAAAGACCAGCTGATCGCTGTCCGATTCTCTGATATGAATGCCTGCATTGCATTGTGGGATATGGGCTTAGAATGTGACCCACTCGGCCCATATCATAGTGTTCTGTTTTACAGCATACTGTAATATAATATAATCTAATATAATACTGTAATAATATAAGCTGTACAGCTTCTCTGCTGCAGCCCGACTGGCATAAAGAATCGTGCTGACCATCACGAAAAAAACGAGATAAACGTGTCCGTGTACACGAATCAATAGATTAAATTACGTGAACATTTCACGAACTGCCGTGAGACTGGGTTGTGAAGTCACATGGTCAGCAAGAGAGGAGCATTTCATGTATATCAGTGCCCACAGGAAGTAACAAATCAAGAGAAAAGTAAACTCTCTCAGCTTTCTACCAGTCTTCAGCCTTTGTCATCTCTTTGGTATGAAGTTTCACAGAACTACCTCGTGGTATGATCATGCTGAGTGAACTTAATATGATATCTATGTTCAAAAATGGCCAGTAACAGCTAGCACTGGCTGCCATTTGGAGCCAGTGAATGTCACAGTTTTGGTCAAATCTGTGTTGCTAAGTGGTTATTGCTTTTGTGCTGCACTTGCTTCTGGTCATGTTTTAGTTAAACAATGTGGGACAGTGATGTCATTTTTTACATTCATACATTCGTCATTTTTGTATGTAGCACTGTGGCTCCAAGTTTCATACAAGATCAGACTACGAAACATGTATGTATAAGGTAGCTGAATATCTTGGGTTTTTGTCTTTTTGTACACCTGACATAAGACATGACATCAAATATAAAACGTGTTGTCCATATGAGTTGTTTGTGGGATATGCAACACACAAGATATTAAAGCACCACTTACCAAATAAGTACAAACTTGAATGAAATCTGTATCATGTATGACAAGATAAAGTGTGTGTCCATACAGTATGCCAACTTTATAAATAAATGTATTACTCTATTACAGTCAGTAGTAGAGTAAAATTGATGTTTGTTGTTTTGTTTTTGTATAAAAATGTGGCTTATCATTGCTTTTATGAATTGTTTGCCACCACAGTCTAACAACGGTAGGAACCATTAAACAAGGACTCTTTCCTAATCACAGAGTGTTTACATACAGGGGTGTAAGGGACACATTGCAAGATAGTAATATTGTAGCAATTAGTAGATCTCTTTCTCCATACTAAAGCTTCTCCACTTAATTGTTGGGGCAGATTAAAAATAGCAAAGCGAGAGTGTATGTTCCTCCGTCAGCCTACACAGCCTGTCAGAGCTGGCAGCTGAGCCTGTGGGCAGTATATGCAAAAGACTCATCTGTTACGATCCTTTTCCCCCTTTGATGAATATACTAAATTACACATAAACATTTCGCCTTCTCCCGTTCATTGATAGTGATTACACACATCAGGAGAATGTGCGGGAGGGGATCCACACTGACTTAAAGAGTGAGCACTCCTCTTAGGTACAATGGTGCTCATTCCCCGTGAGTAACGCCTGTTGACATGGCTGCTGGGAGACTGCACATCTTAAGAGAGATGCACAGGGTCCACAAGAACTGACTGCTATTTCATGTGCTAAAAGAAATGTCAACATGCTGGCCGAGGTAATGTTTCTGCTCTTTACTTCAGGGAGTTTTAAGCATTTTTATCCTCCAACACACATTATGCCACAAAGCCTCATTTAAAGAGATTTTGTCCCTGGGACTCTGATTTGGGTTTTGGTTATTGTTGAATTAGTGCTGAATTACGTAACAGGGTTCATTGGCCTTGGAGAGCTACTCATGGTGACAATGCTATGTATAATAAGGCAAGGCAAGGCAAGTTTATTTATACAGCACATTTCAGTAACAAGGCATTCCAAAGTGCTTTATATAAAACATTAAAGAAAACATTTAAAGAGAATAGGAAATAAAAACAAGCTACAATTGAATAGGACAGGTATAAAGTACAAGTAAATGTTACAATAAAAGTTACAGTGCAGTGTAAGAAATGAACAATTACTTGATTTAATAGAAGGCAGCGTCAAACAGTATAGTCTTCAGTCTTGTAGCAGAAGATCAGAAATATATTTTGGCTCTAAACCATTCAGTGCTTTACAAACCAACAGTAGTATTTTGAAATCAATTATTTGACAGATACTAGCAAGCCAGTGTAAATACCTCAGAGCTTGAGTGATTTGATTCACTTCTTGGTCTTAGTTCGGACTGGAGCAGCAGCGTTCTAAATCAGCTGCAGCTGTCTAATCGATTTTTTAGGGAGACGTGTAAAGACACTGTAGTCGAGTCTACTGAAGATAAAAAGTTTTTCCAAATCCTGCTGAGACAAGTCCTTTAACCTTTAATATAGTCTTAAGGTGATAGTACTTTGTAGACTTTGTAATTGTCAATGTGGCAGTTCTGAGTGACTACACCAAGATTTGTGGGTTGTCCGTTGTTTTTAACATTGCCGATTGAAGCTAAGCGTTGACTTTTAATTGTTCTTCTTTAGCTCCATAAACAACTACCTAATTTTTTTTCTTCTGGCATATCAAATTGTTGATTTGTTCAAAGCACCTACTCAGTGCTTGTATTGGACCATAGTCCCCTTTTTGATATGGTTATGTAAATGTGTGTGTCATCTGCACAATTCTAATAATTATTTTGTTGTTTTCCATAATCTGAGCCAGTGGAAGCATGTAGATGTTAAACAAAAGAGGCCCCAGAATGGATCCTTTGGGAGCTTTGCATGTCATATTTGCTCAGATGTGTAATTATTACCTATAGACACAAAGTATTATTCAAACCAGTTCAGTACTGTGCCAGAAAGTCCAACCAAGTTTTCCAGTCAGTCTAGTAATATGTTGTGGTCAACCGTGTTGAATGCAGTACTGAGGTCAAGTGATACCAAGACTGACATTTTGCCTTAAAGACCTTAACAAGAGTCGTCTCAGTAGTGGCAGATCTAGAAAATTTTACATGGGTTGGCAAAGGGGTAGCAAGAGATGTTGGCAGGGTGGCAGGGGAAGACCCCCATATGTAAACGCACTGCTATGCCCTACTATGCCCCGCAATACCCTGCTGAATCATAATTCTCTATATCTGTATATCTGTATCCGTCTCTGTGTCCCATCCGGCAGCGGCAGATGGCTGCCCACCAAGAGCCAGGATCTGTATGAGGTTTCTGCCCAAAAGGAAGTTTTTCCTCACCACTGAGTGTGGTCTAGACCTACTCTATCTGTAAAGTGTCTTGAGAAGAGTGAACTCTGAAATTGACGCTGAAATTTAATTTAATGGCTTGATCATATTTACTGATACAGCCAAATAGAACAAAAAATAGAACATAATGTGTCTTATTTTATCACTAATTATGATCAAACAACAGGTCAAACAAATGCTATGATGGAGAAACTGTAAAACATCATTAGATTATCTATGTATATATGCAAATATCTATATCTAACCCTATAATATATACAACTGAATAGAAATAGCCCAAAACTGAAAACATTGCAGTACAGTAGCATAACATGACATGTTATGCTACTAATTTATATGGAAGGAGAATATAAACAAACCATATGGTCCAGGGGTAACTGCAGGCCTCTTCCTCCTGTCATCTTTATCTGCCTCCTCCTGATCACTCTCTGCCTCTGTCCCTCTCTCTGAATCTGCGGCCTCTTCTTCATCCCTCACAGTCAATTCTTCCTTTTCCTTTTCTCTTTCATTTATTTCTGCATCTCTTTCTGTGGTCTTCTCCTGCCCTGACCCGCCTGGTCTCTCCAGTTTACTGCCTTCTCCTTTTTCATTTCCCTCCTTCTCTTCCTCCTGTGCACTAATCAGAATTTTCTTGGCTGGCAATATCCCCACTTTTATGCTTCAGCTAATATCTCCAGCTACTGTGGCCTGCAAAAGTCAAGATGTGAAAAGCTCTGGTTATCCTTGTATTACATTACACTGTAGGGCCCTGTAGCTAATAAGTAGCCTAACAAACAAAGAGATTTATTACATGCACACAACAGTTATGTTTAGACTAGCCTTCTTAATCCCACTGTATTTGTTGTTTTCCCAGTTTAACAGTAAAATATTTCACCTGGTTTAATTTGTGCAGCCTTATTGCCGTGATATGTGAGATGAAGTGGATTTTATAGTACTCCTTAACTAATCACATACAAATGATCGGTGTGTTGTAACGTAATGCCACCGAAATGGCGACCCTTTGTAAACGTTATGAATTCAAACATGCCAGTTTGTGTTTGTAATATTTTGTATTATGACGTTTGATGCAGGGACATAGCTAAGTATTTGAGGGGCAGGGGGCTAAGATTACATCTACAATCATTATTTATTATTAATGAATATAAATTAATTTTGTTTTCTTTTGTTAATATGTTTTGGCCGATACCTTACTGTGCTCACACTTAGCTAGACCAGCGGTCTGTTAAGTGTCATATCTTTGTATGGTAATTTTAATGCATGGTTGCTCTCCTCCCTCTGTATATATCCACAGTTTGAATCTGTACAAGGCTGGGTCCGTGTCGACACACTGCCTCCTCATGGTGAGACTGCACTGGGTAACACTCTGTAGTGGTGCGTATACATAACATTGACACTGCATGATATTTTGCAGCGCATCTTGCATAATTTTGCAGTGATTCTTGCAAGATAAATTGTATTTATTTTGCATGACGTTTTGAAGTGAATATTGTAGAGATGACAAGTGTGTAGTGCATGTTCTTGTCGGTGTTGGGGCCTTCTGTCTCCCGCAATCGCCTCCGGGGGTGGGGTGTGCGAGTCGACCCGACCTTCCTACTTCGAGGAGAGTAAGACTGTGACTGTATATGCCATCTAATTTATCATTTTACCAATTTACCTCTAATATTTTAATTGGGATTTTTAACGATATTTTGTAATAAAACCTTACTTTTGTACAATATACGCCTCCTGTTAAGGGTTTAAAGTGTTCCGGTCCATGTACGTTTTGATAGTTTGTTTTTTCGTTTGAACCACAAAACAAAATAACGAGAAATCAGCTGTTTTTTGTTTGTCGTTTCAAACCAAAAACAAAGAAACGGTAAAAAAAAAGAGCAGTTCTCCGTTTTTGGTTTCTGAATCCAAAAAACGAAAAACGACTAAACCAAATTCAAATAACGGTCCGATTTTGGTTTTTTGAAATTCCTTTTTTTATTTCTCCGTTTGAATATCTACATTAAAAGAAAAACAGGCTGGCAACGTGACCCGGAAGTAATAGTAAATAAAGCCTATAAAAATAAAATCCAAGCTTTTAGAACGGTCATAATATGCAGCACTAACGTTATACCACGTTAGAAGAAAAAAATCAATCAGGCTTATATAAACCTGGACCGAAAGAAATATGTTAGCAACAGTAGTTTATTACAGTGATTTAATATCTTGCCTATCCACGTACACATCACCAGTCACGTTTAATGAGCGCATTGTTTGGTTCAATACAGTTGGTAATAGTTAACCTAATAACTTATTGTGTGTGCAGTGTTGTTACTGTTAGCACTATATTATATAATTAAATTAATATTTAATGTGGTTTCCACCGTAATGGACCAAACTGTTCCCCCAGCAGGTGGCAGTATTTAAATGATTGACTGTAAAATGTGTCTTTGGTTTTAAATCAAGATTACTTATACAGATGTATTTATTGTTGTTCATTTCATTTCGTTTTTGATTTTGATTTTGATTTTATTTGCAACCTAGTTATCATCATCATCATCATCATTCACCGCCAGCCCAGAGTTAAACCTGCATGCCCTTCTGTTTTAACCATGATTCTAACACTGCTATCAGCTTCTTAGCAGCTCAGACAACAAACTCACATCAGAAATGTCCTAATGTAGGCCATCTGGCCAAAAGAATGATTTACCAGTGTGCTATATGCTGTGTGAATCTTTCTTCTCGATACACATACAACACTCCCATTGTGTCATGCAAGTGAAGAGAATCCATACAAGTCTTAAACATTTATTCAACATATATAGCACATACATGCTTTCAAAGGCATTGCATGTACAATCTATGGCTGCAGAACATTCACTGTGAAGCCCTAAGGTAAGAACATTTTACAAGGTCCTCAAAAATGTCCTCACAAAATGTTTCCAGTAACTTTTGAACAGTCCTGCTTATTGACTTGGACGAATCTTTGCCCATTCCTCTGTACAGAACAGCTTCAACTCTTGGATGTTGGTAGGTTTCTTTACATGAGCTGCTTGCTTCCTCATCCTTCCACAACATTTCAGTCATTTTAAGGTCAGAACTTTTGACTTGGCCTTTCCAAAACATTCACTTTATTCTTCTTTAAGGTAGGTGGGTAGATTTATTTCGTCACAATATAACAGGTAATATAGTATAAAGTATAAATTGAGTTTGTAACTCCCTTCTGCTACATAGCAGACAATATACATTAATATAGAAGCAATTATAAAAATGGTAAACAGAAATAAACTATAATCAGTGGAGCAATGCTGAGGATGAACTAGAGTTTAAGAGTCTGATAGCTTGGGGGAAAAAACTGCTCTGCAGTCTGGTGGTGCGGCAGCAGAAACTTCTATATCTCTTCCCAGAAGGCAGCAGGGTGAACAGGCTGTGGCTGGGTGGGTACTGTCCTTTAGTATCCTTTGGGCTCTGCATAGGCACCTCACCTCACCAACATCACTGATGCTCGGGAGATGGGTACCAATGATCTTCTGAGCAGTTTTAATCTCCCGCTGCAGAGCCCTCCAGTCCTGGGCCGTGCACATCCCATGCCAGTTTGTGATGTTTCCAGTCAGGTGATCACCACATCATCAACACATTTGCTGATGTAAGATGTCACACTGATGATGTATAATCCTCAAGGCTCTCCTGGGTGCTGACCTCATCTGTCCACACTTTGACTGTCCTTACTTATGATCAGACTTGCAGCACTGTCTTTATATTTCAATGAAAGCTTAAATGTTAACATAAAAATGTTTTAGAATGGCATAAAATTAAGAAATGAGAATGTGTCTGTACACCTAGCCTATGTGTCTTAAGCAGCAACATTTGTTTGCTTTCACTCCCTCTGACTCCAGCTGAATATGTCATTTGGACTGTACAATATCGTAGCAATAGATGATGGAGAAGTGAACTTTGCATCACTGCATGAACTTTATCTGAAAAATGTATACACACATTTTTCAGTAAAAGTAAAAATACTGCACGCTGTCGGTCTCACCGTCCTGTTTTTCTATTAGAGAGGACGGGAGCACAGCTACATTACAGCCAAATCCTTCATTCATGCCGAAAGTCAAAATAAACTATTTACGGCCGATAATTTCTTACCTTGAGGGTTTCTTCCTTCCGCCTCATAACAGGTTATCACCCATGCTTTTAGTGTAAAGGGAGTGGCTTCCGGGCACATTCCACTAGAGCGTTATTAGAACCCATGGCCCTCCTTTGAGGTATGACAGTGGCTGACATCTGCGCAATGGCGTCTTGGGCATCTCCGTGCCTTTTTTCATCCGCTTTCATTGCGCAATGTGTCTCCATGATTCACTCGGTCTTATCCGCAACGGCATGTGATTCACTATTAGATCTGGTATGCCATGTTTCCATCCTCCTGCACCAGAGTGCTTGTGAGGAATGTGCTTTGCATTAATTAATGATGATTTTAATCTTAATTATGGAGCACCTTCAGAATCTATGCGGCAGGACCTCACAACGTTAAGCAGGCCAGTCATGTAGATAGCCTATCAGGTTTTTAAGCTAACAATAAAATGTTGTAACATAAAAAAAACTGTACAGTGTGAGAAGGAAGAGGAGCTAGTCTATGCTATCTGCTTGTGGATTTTGGTGTCACAGGTGGCATTGACTACATCAGCTTCGCCCTTAACCCAATAGCAACAGCTCTTAGAAGGCGAAGCTTATACGAAATAGAACGATAGTTACGTAATGTAACTCCAGATTCTATGAGCATAGGCATAGCCCTCTAAGATCCAGGCAACCTGCTTCACTAACATTGGCTGAAGAAAAATGCTGATATTGGGAGCAGATCTCTGGTCTCGCAACTGTAATATACAATAACTGTGGACGTAAGAGAGGCCCGTGCAGGGCACAAGGGTGCGAAAGAAATCTTCACAACTGCGCATGCGCAAGGGATAAACCCAATAGCAACAGCTCTTAAAGGGCTATGCCTTTACTCATAGAATCTGGAGTTACAATACGTAACTATCAATGCCCTATTTGGTTTCTAATAAATTACGAGATAAGGATTTTGTGAATTATATGCACTCCTGTACATATGGGCCTTTTACTTATTAGTGACATGTCTAGATTCTTCTTTTTTTAAGAGTGTCTTGATGACGGCAGTTTTCAGGCCTGTGGTAAGACACCTGAGAGAAGAGACGTGTTTACAATCTGAAGGTCTAAGGCCAAACAATTTGAAAAAGCTTGTTGGCAGATTTTCAAGGCAGCAGGAGGAGGAGGTTTTTATGGTTTTATGGTTGATCCCATTAAATTGTGTCATTGTATTTGAATTGGTTTTACGTGGACACAGGGACAACACGTATCCTGTACCTGATATGGAGTCATTGACTGCTTGTCTAATTTTCTGAATTTTGATAGTGAATTCTAGTGATGTGCGATACCACTTAATTCCTATTCGATCCAATACCAAGTAATACCCAGGCTGGTATTGCCGATACCGATACCAATACCAATACTTTTAACGTGTTTTAGTTGTAGTGTGATGTGACAACTAGTTTAAAGTAAAGTAAAAAAACAGGCTTTAGGCTTACCAATTCCAAATTATAGCTGCATAATGACAAGACAATAAACTACTCTCAACTACTCATATTATTTCATTATAAAGAAAATCTCAGAACAAACTGCTTTCTGTTAGCTTGTTGTAAGAATGCTGGGATTCCGGGGAACTCTTGAACATTAAAAAACTAAAGCCTTAACAGCGTGAATAACTTTCCCACAGTCAGTGAGCCTATCACGCTATCTCCCTGTACCTGGATAACTTCTGCCGCTGATGCCAAATGACTCACTGATTGAAGTATGTCTTGCCCTAGCACCTTGCGTCTTCTCGCCCTGGACCTCGTCCTCAGACTGACGCTATATTATATCATCATATTCACTCTTTTGACTCAGATGTTTAGCGAGGTTTGTAGTGTTACCACTGTATTTCACTGTCTTTCCACAGGTTGCCTGTGCAGACTGCAGTCTGCAGTCTTCTTCGTATAGCGGGGAATTAAAGAAGGGCTGCTGCACAGAGCCGCAGTGCACACACAACTGACTGGCGGAAGGAGAAGTAGTTCCTTCCCCTGACCGGATAATTAGACTTTTCTGGTGACAACAACTTACTTATGATAACATAAACACTCACTCCAAATTACTGAGTTTAAATATCAATCTTTTTATAAGAGAATCGATACTAGAGCAGGAGACGTTGGGATCGTAAATATCGATACTTTAGTATCGATCCGCACATCACTAGTGAATTCATTGCTGGCCCTGGTGGATAGCAGCTCAGATGACAGTGACACAGGAGGGTAAGGAGGAGATAATGTCAGAGAAGATGGACCACCTTGCATTTCTCATTTCCAAATTACGAATGGGTCTCTCTTTCTATATGTCATAATGAACCTGGAGATTTGTTTTTCACCACCTGTGTTGAGCTTTTCAACACTCTCTTTTTTTCTGTTCTTTACAGTGTGGCATTTCTCCATGGAGACCTTTTCTTACCAGAGACAGACTTCACCTTAGTAGGTGCAATGGCATCAATAACATTTGTAATTATAGAATTGAAATGATCTACAAGGTCATTGACTGAGGCACAAAAGAGGGCAGGTGTGGAGGAGAAAAGCAGAATGAATGTTTTACTGGTGTTTTCGGCGATGTACAGTTTTGTGATTACCTCTGTTTGAAAAGTGTGTACACTGAGATAGTGCTATTAAAGAAAACACAAGAATGATCAGACATCTCGGAAGCAAAATCAGTCACCATAACCTTGGAAATGGACAGACCCCTTGGAGACAATCAAGTCCAGAGTGTGGGCTCTCTTACATGCTGAGTTAATCCATAGTTATCAAGAACACAACACATTTAGTCCCTCTGTCCAGGGGGTTGTCTACATCAATGTTAAAAATAATTGAGAAAGCTTTTGGTGCACAGAGCCCCGGCCTGTCCTGGAAAGAGTCACAGCACGCACCCAGCACGTATCAATAAAAATTTGTGTGCATTTTGTATACGCATGCCCAGTGGCGCAAAAAGTGGGTATGCACTATATATATATATATATATATATATATATATATATATATATATAGTGTACGAGTAGTAAGTTGCCGTCTATGGAAAAAGAGCAAAACAAAACAGCTGTTGGGGCTTAAAATAAGGGAATAGGAGATGACATATCAAGGGATGCGACAGCAGTTAAATAAGTGGATGGTGAAAGGCAACAGGTAGGATTTAAAGTTTGACGTCTGTGCTTGGAGGCTTGCAAATATTCATGTTAACAGACTAGCTAGCGTTTGCTAACACTGGGAATGTAGCAGCCAAATATTCATGTTAACCATTGACATATATACAATGGACCAATAGACCCTGTTGCTCTGGACGGAGACCAGTGAAGGCTATTAGAAGCACTTTTCCGGTGATCACTTGCTTTACTGCGCAGCCTCCAACTGACAGAGACAACGTAAATGTGACGTGAGCAACGTGTCTGAAAGTTGTAAGTCTTCTGGTAGCTGTGACAAGAGAAATCTCAATCATTTCCAATCTTACAGAGACGGAGAGTGTAGGTATATGTAAGGAGATAACATAAGCATAGGCTAATTATTGCTAACTAACATGCTAGATAACATTAGTAATTAAACCTAAACAGCTAATGTAAGTCGAAACTGCCTGCGAGCTTCTCCTGTACTGTACGGTAATTCCTCTACTGTGCGACAGTAGGTCACTTGGTTATGACACAATCGTTAGCTTATTTTTACAAAAACGTCTGCTACGGAGCTATAACGTGAGGTACAAGGTAATGGAGCCTTTTATACATTGTCGTGTTTATTTATAAATAAACAATGGACAAATAGAGTCTTTAAACGCTTCAGATGTAAAGTTATTCGCAGTCAAGTGACGTAAAAAAAAAATGCCGGTCAGTGCTAACACTGGGAATGTAGCCAAATATTCATGTTAACAGACTAGCTAGCGTTTGCTAACACTGGGAATGTAGCAGCCATATGGGGGTTTACGGCTAGCTTAGAATATGCAAAACTGAGGTTGCTTAGCTGAAAACTGATAAATATAAGGTAGCATGTACAATAAATGACAATAATCTGGAAAACATAACTAATGCTATAACTGTGGTTTACCATGGAATCATGCATAGATTTTCTACCAAACTTGAAGGCTTGCAAATATTCATGTTAACAAACTGGCTAGTGTTTGCTAACTTAATGCAAACCAATGTTGCTGATAGCTACATTTAGATTTTGGTTAAACCCTATGGTACCAATCCCATGCATGACATATCTCAATTTTATTAAGGTCAAATAACAACTGGTAAATATAAGGTAGCATGCACAATAAATGACAAGAAGAAAAATAAATAAATATGAAAAACATAGAAATATTTAAAATACAAAATGTGAATGTAATTTCAACAGCAGCACAACCTTACTGCATAATAGTTGTCCTATATAATGCCATCACTATAGGCTGATTTAAGAATTGAATTGAGGCTGCTATATTTAACAGTGAGTTAATTTCATTCTGGTGTGAGAATGGTGGATCAGGAAAGACAGGGGAAGGAAACAGGTAGGTCTAACATTAGGTGGAAGTGTAGGGGGAGTCACTTGATACCAACAGATTAATTTCTTAATATTATTGATATGGAAAAACTAATGAAAAATCTACAACATAATGTTTGTTTGACAATATGTCTTAGTGGAGAAGAACACAGGCAATGAGTGAATGAGACAGACATGAGGTCGGCCATGGCATCACGTAGAGATGAGACCAGTGATGACATCAGGTAGGAGTTGTATTTTATTTTATTTTATTTATTTATTTATTTTGGGGGGCGCCAAAATTGTCGCTGCATACCCCTCTGACACTGGGTAGTTGCGCCACTGCGCATGCCTATCAGGCTGGGGAGACAGAGGTTGCTGTTGTTGTGGAGGGAGCAGAGGTGCCTGACCTTTTACCTTTGAAGAGCATGTTCAAACTGGGGCAGGTAGACGCCGGGCGGAAATAATAGTGCTTCAATAAGAGTGTGGGGAAGGAGGGTTTGGTTCCAGCATTATCCAGCTCCTTCATCTGGTCAATGAACTCCAATTGGGGAGGAGGGGTAAAGGGGGTAATGAGTGAATGGAGAGAATGGTGGTATTGATGGGGTATGGGGCGGTGAAGGAGAAGGATCCTCAAAGATGTTAGTGTTGGTGAGGGGGGTAGAGGCGGGTTATGATTCCTCGTCTCGGCTCTGTAGTCTCCCATGGTTAAAGCTCTCCTCAGGTGGGGCTAAGGTAAATCTCTGCCGCGTTGTGTTATGTCTTCCACTTGTTTAGATTCTTCTTGTCTCGTGTCCTTGGCAGAGGGAATAGATAGGTGATGCAGGAAGTAAAGTAGGGTTGAGGTTAACAGCTTTACTCCTGACTTGGTAAGGAAAATTCCATATCAAAAAAGATGTCTGCAGTCCCAGAAAAAGCTGACATTTTCAATAGAATGCACTGAATGGACATGCAGTTGAAAGCAATGTGTTCAGTTCCAACAACCTGCTGAATCTCTCAGTTCATCTTCTGACTGGTGGTAGAGGGTCACTGATAAACCCTTCAGCATTCAGAAAGCTGACTGTGTTCAACAAATCAATAAAGTCATGTTTCAGTACTTCAGGCTATTGCTTAACAACATCATTTGATGTGCAGTATGAAGTTCTTCACAGTTTGGTGTGCTGCCACGGTATGCAGGATTCTTTCTGCCAAGTCAGAGACCATGTCCTTGGGAGTGTTTTGGTGATTTTACCGAATACGCTTTTTACTTCTCTTGCAGTAGAGTCACCCACAATTAGAGTTTGAGGCTTGTTCTGTAGCCTTTTACTCTTTGAGTTAATCTTAGCCCTTACCCTGCTGTGTGACGATGAGACGATAATCCACGTCATCAGATGGAGATCCAGGGTCCTGCAGCAGTGAAACATATCTGTTGTCCAGTTGCATACTGGCTGTTGGCGAGGTGTTTTGTTGCTTGTTCCCCCTTTTCGCAGCTGTCCACAGCTGTGTCACACTAAGTATAGGGGTTAAAGAGGCACTCTGCTTTGATGGCAGGCCAGCCGGTCATATCACAAATCTCAGGGCGCTGTGCTCTGCTCGTTACTCGTCCTCCCCATTTACCAGAAAACAATATTTACTCCTAGGCTTTGCACCAATCTTGCTGCTAATTAGAATTACCTAAATAGGCTACCACGTTTTCAGTCACAGCAGTACAGACTTGTACTTTTGGTAGTACTGAGGAGGTCATCAAAATGTTGAAATATATCTACCAAAAAAGTATACCGGAGCCGCTTCTTGTAGTTTTTCACAGAAGAAAAACAAGAATATCAGCAGAAAAATGCAGGCAGAGGCAAGCCAGGCGGTAGAAGCTTCTGCACTGTAAGAAAGCAATAACCCAAAAAAAACCTAGAAAGGTCCTTATGCTCTAATTGGGAACAGTCCCACCAAATAATTTGACAGACGGAAGCATGCAGGAATTGGCCAGATGTACTGCCAACCATAAAAACAAGCAGACGAGGTTTGAAATGGTATGTAATGCCATAGTGAAGCATATTAAACCAGCTTGAAATATCAGAAAGATATTCAGGCCCTGATTTAACAGGCTAATGCAGGTAGCAGCTACATATAAGTACAGAAATGTCCCTTTGTTGTTGGCATTAGATGTTTAATGATGCAAACCATCAGATTCAGATTAAAATCTTTTGGTGGGGCGGCCTCCTGGGTGAAATAGTTTGTGGTCCTTTAATACATTTCTGTGAGATCAGGCTGAAATAAGTAACAGTTTGTCATTTCAATCAGACTTCATTTAGAGTAAGCAATCAATTTTTATTCAAGTGCATGATAAAAAGAATTTGAGTCTTTGGCCCCATCGTGACATGGTATATATTGGTGGTAATGATGCCGTGATTAGTTCAGGATATTTGCCCCTGGGGTCTAGAGCAAGGATATAATTTGGCTAAGAAATATCGTGGCAATATCTGGTTAGACTACTTAGTGAACGCCACAGAGTAGAAGCCGGAGATAGAGGCAAAGAGAGACAAGAATAAATGAGTGAGTAAAGGGAGTCTTCCTAATTGAACGTTCACTAAGCTTCATGTTAACTCAAAGATGTTAATAAGTCGTAAGTTTAACATTGTCCTTGTGAGCGTGTTAGCATGCTGATGTCAGCATGTTATTATCAGGTTGCTCAAATAAGTCTCTTAAGACTCTCCAGCTGACCCAGAATGCTGCAGCGCGTGTTCTGACAAGAACTAAGAAAAAAGATCATATTTCTCTTGTACTAGCTTCTCTGCATTGGTTTCCTGTAAAATCCAGGGTTGATTTTAAAATACTTCTCCTGACCTACAAAGCTCTAAATGGTCAAGCACCATCATATCTAGAAGAGCTCTTAGTACCTTATTGTCCCACTAGAGCACTGCGCTCCCAGACTTTAGAGCTACTTGTGGTTCCTAGAGTCTCTAAAAGTAGAATGGGAGCCAGAGCCTTTAGCTATCAGGCTCTTCTCCTGTGGAACCAGCTCCCAATCTGGGTTCGGGGGGCAGACACCGTCACTACAGTTAAGAGTAAACTGAAAACCCTCCTCTTTGATAAAGCTTATAGTTAAGGAGTGAGGAGTTGCAGCATACGCCTAGACCGGCAGGGCAGAGTGTATAGCTGCAGACACAGCACCCCTGCTTATCTCTGCTTCTCTTCATAGTCTTCAGATTCATCTATCATATATTTAATAATATATTGAGAGTAGAGGGAGGCAGGCCAGTACAGCCCGACCCGGTTGGGGAGAGTTCTTGCCTGACCAGGCTCCTCTCCTTAACCTGCCTCTCTTAGTTATGCTGTTATAATTCTATAATTCTAGACTACCGCATCAGATTCATCTATCATATATTTAATAATATATTGAGAGTAGAGGGAAGCAGGCCAGTACAGCCCGACCCGGTTGGGGAGAGTTCTTGCCCGACCAGGCTCCACTCCTTAACCTGCCTCTCTTAGTTATACTGTTATAATTCTATAATTCTAGACTGCCAGGGAAATTCCTTCCTTCCTATGACACAATGAGCTGCTCTCTCCTCTCTCTTTTCATTGTTTCCTTTAGTGTGCATCCTTGTCCCAGAAATGCTTGTTACTAACCTAGCTCGGGGGAGTTTACTCCCTGGAGTCCATTTGTTTCTTTTTCGCCCAGAATATTTCCTTGGCACTAAGATCTGGGTCCTGGGTGCAGCTGTCGCTGTGGTCCTGCTACACGCTGCGATGCCCTGCTGTGTCCGGCTGCGTCCTGCAGTGTCGTGCTGTGTCCACTGCGTCCACCCACGCCCTGCTGTGCCCTGCTATGACATGAACTACTACAACTACTATTGTAGTCACTATTCCATTGTCTTTATTGTGACTATTATTGCCACTGTTTTTCCTCGCCACTGTCGCAACAGCCACTGCTGATGCTTGCTCTTGGGGGAATTACTGGAATTGTTGGGGCTTTGTAAATTATAGAGTGTGGTCTAGACCTACTCTATCTGTAAAGTGTTTCGAGATAACTCTTGTTATGATTTGATACTATAAATAAAATTGAATTGAATTGAATTGAATGTAGCCCAGCTCAACTGCTGCGCTTAAATTCAAGATTCAAAATCCTTTATTAATCCCACAATGGGGAAATTCACACTGTTGCAGCATCCAGGGATAAGAGGAAAAGTAAAAGACACACGTTAACACACAATAATAAATATAATTAAAGAGAGTAAATATTAAATAGTAAAAGTCTGTACTGAGATGGTTACATACATTAACACTCTTACACATGACTGCTTACTCCAATCGTTTTCGGTTTTTCAGATCAAGTGTAACATATCCCCTACTGGTTTGAGAATTTGAACTACACACCTTCCGACCACAACACATCACACACGTCAAACTACAGGATAGTGTCAGTCATGACAGCAAGCAGACAGCTGTCACCCACACTGAATAAAAGATTTAGCTGCAAGTAAACGGAGAATAAAGTCGTCTATTTTGGGTCGCCATCCTCATCCAAGTCTGCAAAGTCCTTGCAATAGCATGACGGCCTTGGAGCTAATGCTTAAAGCTCCCATGACATGGTGCTCTTTGGATGCTTTTATATAGACCTTAGTGGTCCCCTTATACTGTATCTGAAGTCTCTTTTATATAGACCTTAGTGGTCCCCTAATACTGTATCTGAAGTCTCTTTTATATAGACCTTAGTGGTCCCCTAATACTTTATCTGAAGTCTCTTTTATATAGACCTTAGTGGTCCCCTAATACTGTATCTGAAGTCTCTTTTATATAGACCTTTGTGGTCCCCTAATACTGTATCTGAAGTCTCTTTCCCGAAATTCAGCCTTGGTGCAGAATTACAGCCGCTAGAGCCAGTCCCACAATGAGCTTTCCTTAGGATGTGCCTTTTCTGTGTCTGTAGCTATTGAAGAGGAGAGGGGGGGGCAAGGTGGAGGGTGGGGGTGTGGCCTTGACCACTTTGCTCGTTTGAAAGCCATGATGTCTCTCTCTCCTGGGTGAGCCAAATTCTCTGGGCGGGCAAAGCAGAGAAAGGGGAGGTAACATTGCTCCTTATGACCTCATAAGGAGCAAGATTCCAGATCGGCCCATCTGAGCTTTCATTTTCTCAAAGGCAGTGCAGGATACCCAGGGCTCGGTTTACACCTATCGCCATTTCTAGCCACTCGGGGACAATAGGCAGGCTGGGGAACTCATATTAATGTTAAAAAACCTCATAAAGTGACATTTTCATGCCATGGGACCGTTAAGAAATACCATGAATGTTTCAAAGGCGTCTAACAGGCCATAAGGTTTGTCTTTATTGCTCATGATGAACCCAATCAGTTAAGTCAGCGAAGATAATGAATTGTGTGCATCTGGCTTTTGATAATAATGCTCTGGAGACCTCCATCCTGGATCTAAGAAAAAAATGATCTTTTGATTCTCGGTCTAAAGACAAACTATATATCTGAACCAGTCACGTGTACGTTCTTGTATATCATCATCAAGGTTACCAACGTAGGCCGCAGTGACATTTTAACCAAGTGTTTCTTTATTTACAAAGTGATGAAATGCTTTGCCACCTTCCCAGCTCGTTTCTGAAGGTAATGACAAAGTTGTCAAACAGAGCAATCACAGAGCAGTTGTAGATAGATTGATCTTACACAATATAAAACAGCAGTTAAATATAAAATGATGCAAGACAGCGGTACATCTGTTTGGAGGAAATGTACAGAAATCTCAAAAATGGAGGTAGAAAACGCACACACTACTCGACTGATGACATTTGACACTGAGAGACGTGTCAGGAGGGAAGTATCCACATCCTGATTCAAAATTTAAATAGAAACGCTGTTGGCATCCTGTGGGGCAGAAGAGTCTCAAGAACATCACGTCAATTCTTAAAGTGAAACTGCAGAGTTCAACAGGTTTAGTTACCTGTATACAACCAATAATGTCAGCAGCCAAATGTGGAATTGATTTGAGGCAAAAATAACAAGAGTGAAAAACATCCACAGTATCATGGTTTCTAACACATACACATACAGTTTACTTGGAATTGAAGTGTGCGATAAAGTGTTGGCTGAAACATGAAAACACTTCTGCCAAACTGTTATACACTTTCAGAATCTGAATTCTGTAACCAGTGTATTCATGTATACAGTGGCATGTAAGACAAATGTGTTTCATGCAGACACTAAACAAACTACTTTCAGTTCATTTTTAGAGCAACAAACACTGAGATTTCATGAATGAAAAGATTTTCCCTTCATGTCGCATTTTAACACCATTTTCCACCCACTTCCATTCCCTTGGCATCGCCACATTGTAAACATTTGTGAAACATTTAAGGTGCTCTTGTTAAATTTTGTGAGAGGACAAAATTGAAAAGTGTGACTGGAGAAAAAGTGATTTAAATAATATTTCGTCCTAGCACAAAGCACAATACACCAAGTGTCTCTGACTCTCTGTTTGAAATTAATCTGGGATGTGCTCAAATGCATGTTTAGATGAAGATGTTTAGAAGACAGTGTGCAACAAAACAAATGTTTTGCCTTATCAAACATCAATTTTGTTATCATACAGAAATCTGTTTGCTTTATTAACCCTCTGAAAGCTTTAAGATGATTGATTGTGTGTTTGTGACATGTCATTTCCTTTGTCACTACATTATCCTTCCATAAATCCAAAGCCAGGACGGAATTGTGGCATATGCACAAAAGCAGTGTCGACTTAAATAGCTCATCAAGTACGTTCTAGGATTTTCTTTCCCAAAATAGAATGACTGAGTCACACACGCAATGAAGTGATCGTGTCGTCTCTCTGCTTTTGCCGGGCGGCCAGAGAGCCGCCAACAGTGACTCCCATTCTGTCAGTCGTTGTCTTATCTACAGGCCTGCTGTGTTCAAGTTGCCCTTTAAGCACCAAGTGTGCAAGCACAGGCACATGCCCTACTCTTTGAGGGTCAATATATGCTCCTGAATTAACCTGCTTTAAACCTTGAGAGCCTCATGCACGCCCACAGCAGACAGTCGGCGGTTGATGTTGCGGTAACGACAGCGGAGAAGGTCACGATAAGTGGAGCGCAGGTCTCGGTTGAAGAAGGCGTAGATGAAGGGGTTCATTAGGGAGTTGGCATAGCCTAACCAGAGCAGCGTGCGCTCCAGCCAGATGGGCACACAGCTACACTCCACTCCACAGATAAAGGGCCTGGCAGTGGACAGGATGAAGAACGGCAGCCAGCACACAGTGAAGACCCCCACGATCACCCCCAGTGTTGTCGCTGCTTTCTGCTCCCGCTTGAAGATGGAGATGTTTCGGCGCTCACGGTTTAGCAGGCGCGATAAGGACGCACACTCCTCCACCACACCGGGCGGCTTCAGGCCCTGCATTCGCAGCGCCTCATTAGTCACTGTTTCGATGCGCTCGCGACGCGGAAGGTCATTAAAGCGGTGCTTGGCGCCACTCTTGCGAGCTGCCCTGAAGATCTTGTAGTACATGACCAGCATGACCAGCATAGGGATGTAGAAGGCTACAGCTGTGGAATAGATGGTGTAGCCAAAGTCTTGGCTAATGAGGCACACGCCGGCTGTGTGTACGTTTTGGGCCCAGCCGCAGAAAGGCGGCAGGGTAATGGACGCTGACACCAGCCACACTCCCAGGATCATCTTCGCCATCAGCTGACCGTTCTGCCGGGCAGGGTAGGTGAGGGGCCGTGTGATCCCCAGATATCTTTGAGAAAAGGAGACAAAAAAGTATCAGTACTAACCTCCATGCAGACTTTCAATTTAGGAATAAATGCAGTTGAAGCTATCTTGACATTTTCCCTGAAAACATTTAATACCTTGTTCAGTACAGTAGCTTAATCACAGCAAAAACAAGGATGATTTATCACATTTAATGCACTCAGACATTGTGCTGAAGCAAGAACATCTGTTGCCTGCCTTTTATTGAGATGAAACTGCAGTGTAGTAGCATCAAATACATGTCCACTCATTTCAAACACAGGCATTTCAATGAGAGGTCATAAGCTCTGTCATTGCCTGTTGGGCCATTAGCTGCTTTTCTTTGGCTTTGGAGGAGCTTAGTAGGTAGAGAGGGAGCTATCAATCAAACAGGCAGCTCAGTGGTTTCAAATAGCAGCTGGAGGTGTCAGGAAGATTAAGATAAAGTGAGGTGTGAAAAGCTTGAATTTGTACAAAACTGGGAAAATAGCCACTATTCTCACCAAATGATCAATCTGTGTGTACATCTCAGCGTGATTTGGCTGCGTGCCCGCAGCTTTCATCAGCATCAAATGCGTCATTGATGAAAGCTGTATATTTGACACTTCCGGCTGTTTTTCTTGTTTCTGTCTCTATGGTTAATCATAAGATAAAAAGCTTCAGGGAGCACTGGCCAATTCGTCTCAGCATGCACCAGTGATTCTATCAGCACTGTGGACATCAAATTCAGCTCAGTCAGCCTGGGCCGGATTTTGCACTCAATCAACTTTAGATGTTGAGTTTATACGAGTCAGGTCCAGTCTGAAAGATTTTCCTTAATGTTTATTTCAATTAGGAGAGACAAGTGAATGAAGTAAAGATGAATGTTTAGTATAACAGATGAGATGTGATATTTAAGTCTTTTTTACAAATAAGTTTGTTACAAATGCCTGTGACTCTGTGTAGAATCTGTACTTTATATTCTGTTAAATTCCTATTAAAGGACAGGCATTAATTACACAACTTTGTTCTTGTTGATGCAAAAATTACTCTTAAATCCATTCCAGTCCTTTTAAAAACTTTGCAGGTACACAGTACAGCAACAAAAAGATTTTTGCAAATATAAAACAGTACATAATCCACATTTTTTTGTTTGCTACAATCTTACTGGCTTCAGAAAACGGGGCACTGTAGTCCAGCATGTCTTGCTGCACACTGTAGCTTGTTAACAACTGACGACACACCGTGCAAGTGGTATTGATCTAGATCACAATCACTTGGAAAAGACAATATAGCTACAACTGCACTGAGGCTGATTACATCACACACACACACACACACACACACACACACACACACACACACACCCCGTCAGCCCCCCCCCCCCACTCTCACACACACACACACACACATACACAGATCTGACACAGATCTGATGTTTTTTAATCAGCTTAGAAAAAGCTGCGCAGAGTCACAATATTTATTTTCAGTTCCTATCTGGACCACTTGCATACCGTAATTCGGCAGGCACATGAGGCATGTCACCTACATGCCACTCGTATCAATTCAATTCAATTCAATTCAATTTTATTTATAGTATCAAATCATAACATAGGTTATCTCGAGACACTTTACAGATAGAGTAGGTCTAGACCACACTCTATAATTTACAAAGCCCCAACAATTCCAACAATTACAGTAATTCCCTCAAGATCATATCATATCATATCAGAATTTGTCAGCGTTGCCATGACAACAAGTGAAACACCCATAATTGTTCTGATACAGGTGTCATTATTATGTCGCCCTTGATGACCACGAGACACAAGACTGGAAAGAAAGCCAAATACACTATTCCACGGGCTTTTAAAACTTCCTTGGCTCAGGTTAGTTGTGCTCACTGAATATTACATAACAAATACTGTATACTGTATTCAGCTCAAATCTTGCTCTGCGTAATTTACAACCCGCACTTAAAATATACTCAAGCTTTACGGGAGGGCTGAACACATCCAGTCAAGCGATGTCAAATAGATACAAGTAAGATCCGGAGATGGGTACACTCCATGCTGTGGGAATTCTTAGGAATATATAATAGAAACCCAGTAATGCAACACTTCTCTTTGAATGCATTATTCAGTAATGAGGACGGTGGTTGTGGTGCTTATTTGGGGGGATATTTTATTATCTGTGGGGGGTGGAGGGCAGTCCTCCACAAACCTATGACTCATTTTCAGCCCTTTAGAAGGCAGAGCTGCTTTCAGACACACTCTCACTGGATACAAAATCCTCTCACCGTCCTTTGGAGAGAAACAACTGCCAGGTTGGATAAGACGGCACACATATTTAACACTTTATTACACAGCTTCCTGCTTGTATTTTAGCAGGCAGGCCAACTGGTCTGTGGGACCGCCAGTTGGTTTTATCATGTTTGTTTTGACATGTTCTTGGAATATTAAACATTCCAGACCCATGAGAGCCAAAAACAGGATAACATACATGAATATATATATATATATATATATACAGTGGGGGAAATAAGTATTTGACCCCTTGCTGATTTTGCAGGTTTGCCCACTTACAAAGAATGCAAAAATTTACAATTGTAATCATATGTACATTCTAACAGTGAAAGACAGAATCCCAAAGAAAATTCCAGAAAATCACATCATATGAATTTATTAAAATTGATAACCATCTGATGAGGAAAAACAAGTATTTGACCCCCTGGACAAACGGCAAGTATTCTAGCTCCTACAAGCCAGTTAGTCTTTCTTTAAGACACAGCCCCAATCCAAACCAATTATCTACATCAAATACACCTGCCTCACCTCGTTACCTGTATAAAAGACACCTGTCAACACCCAAACAACCAGCATCCAACATCACCACCATGGGCAAGACCAAAGAGCTTTCTACGGACATCAGGGACAAGATTGTTGATCTGCACAAGGCTGGGATGGGCTACAAGAGAATCGGAAAGCAACTTGGAGAGAAAAGTTGCAGTTATCAGGAAATGGAAGAAGCACCACACCACCGCCAACCTCCCTCGGTCTGGGCTTCCACACAAGATCTTGCCTCGTGGGGTGTCCCTGATCATGCGAACGGTGAGGAATCATCCCAAAACCACAAGGGGGGAACTGATGAATCAACTGAAGGCAGCTGGGACCACAGTTACAAAAGAAACAGTTGGTAACACACTACGCCGTCATGGATTGAAATCCTGCAGCGCACGCAAGGTCCCCCTGCTCAAGAAGAAACATGTACAGGCCCGCATGAAGTTCGCCATTCACCACCTGGATGACTCAGAAGAGGCCTGGAAGAAGGTGATGTGGTCAGATGAGACCAAAATAGAACTTTTTGGCCTCAACTCAACTCGTCGTGTTTGGAGGGCAAAGAACACCGAGTACAACCCAAAGAACACCATCCCCACCGTCAAGCATGGTGGTGGCAACATCATGCTTTGGGGGTGCTTTTCAGCCAAGGGGACGGGACAACTCCATCGTATTGAGGGGAGGATGGACGGGGCCATGTATCGTGGAATTCCGGACCGACATCTCCTTCCCTCAGTGAGAGAGCTGAAGATGGGTCGAGGATGGGTGTTTCAGCACGACAACGACCCTAAGCACACCGCCAAAGCAACAAAAGAGTGGCTGAAGAAAAAGCACATCAAGGTTCTGGAGTGGCCTAGCCAGTCTCCAGACCTGAATCCGATTGAAAATCTTTGGAGGGAGCTTAAAATTCAAGTTGCCAGGCAACAACCTCGTAACCTGAATGATTTGGAGGCTGTCTGCAGGGAGGAGTGGGCCAACATCCCTGCCGAAATGTGCACAAACCTTGTCACCAACTATAAAAACCGTTTGACATCTGTGCTGGCCAATAATGGCTTTTCTACAAAATATTAACATGCTGTTTGTCCAGGGGGTCAAATACTTGTTTTTCCTCATCAGATGGTTATCAATTTTAATAAATTCATATGATGTGATTTTCTGGAATTTTCTTTGGGATTCTGTCTTTCACTGTTAGAATGTACATATGATTAAAATTGTAGATTTTTGCATTCTTTGTAAGTGGGCAAACCTGCAAAATCAGCAAGGGGTCAAATACTTATTTCCCCCACTATATATATATATATATATATATATATATATATATATATATATATATATGAATATATGATAGGGAGCATTGCAAAATGAGGTTTATAAACAAAATTAGGTTTATATACAGCCAATAATGACGTCACTATAACATACCAAGGAAACATAAAATGCAGAACATTCTCACCCCCAACTCATCACATACGGGTGCTTGGTCAGGACCTTATGCCGTCATTTTTCAACGTATGTAAGGGTGAGGTTTAGGTAACAAAACTTTAAGTTTAGTAAAAGATCGTGGTTTGGATAAAAATAAGTATGTTTGTTACATAACTTAAAGTGACATTAGTTAAGTTTGTTACGAAAGTAAGGTAACTTACATTTCAATCAGGAGAGACTTCATTTGATATGCAAACATATTTATGGTACAACTGCATGATAAAATGTTCAAAGTCTTTTGGAGATTAGACTCCATCGAACTAATGATATTTTTTTAAAGGGGTAGAGAACAGGAACATAACCCCCCGATGGAGTCTAGACACTGGTGGCAGCGAAGAAGGAGACCGGAGACCAGACCGAAGAGGCAACGGAGCGGTCAGCCGGGAGAAACACAACGACCGGAGGCGGCAGGGGTGGTGGAGGGTCGAGCGCATTGCCTGAAACGACAGCTGACAACACAGGGAGAGAACAGATTTAAAGCAGAGTTGTAAGGCTGTGATTGGCCCTTGAATTTTTGTGGCCAAGTCTTATTGGTTTAAGTGAAAGTATCGCTTCTCAACAGCTGATTTGATTTAAGAAGAAAGAGTAGTGATTGGGTTAATGACGTCTTCCTGAAAGAATTTGCGCTGCGCTTCATATTTAGTGAACGTTGACTTTTGGTTTCACATGGGATTTGAACAGCAGTCACCTGGGTGAAAGTCCTATGGTTGTTTGACCCATCAATCTGCTCCAACCTCCGCCCTACTTTGTAGCTCGTTATCCCTGCGGACGTTGTCACTCCTTATACTGTCATCTCACCATGCCGTGGTCAAGCAGTTGCTCTGAGCGTCTAATATTGCAGCGCATGGGCTTACATTGGAGTTAGCTGAAAGCCCAGTGCATTTCACACAGAGTAGGAATGTGCATCTCCGGTCCGAGGGCGATGCAATACACATCTCTCGATGCAGTAACTACTGTTGCGATTCGATTCACCCCCTATTGCAATGCGTAGCCATTCGACGTGATTTGATTTAACACAATGCGATTCAATGCGTTGCAAAATAATTTATGCAACTCAATATGGTACAGATAGTTTGATTTTATTTCCTTGGTTCTTCTTAAGCAAACAAAACGTGTTGGTAAGCAGCCTGCATTGTGCTCTCACAAGCTGGCAGAAATACTTTTACTTCCATTAAAGGCATATTAAAAGCATATTTAGTCTTTGAAGAGCAAATTTGATTATAATATATATTGACAGAAATGATGTTACTACATCGTATTCAATCAGAATCCTCTCTACCTCGCAACAATTGGTCATTTTCAAGTGACCGTATGTGATGCTCGACAAAAAGTAATATATGTGATAGTCTTCATAACAGACTGTGTGTGTGTGTGTGTGTGTGTGTGTGTGTGTGTGTGTGTGTGCGTGCGTGCGTGCGTGCGTGCGTGCGTGCGTTTGTGTCTGACAGTCAGCACTGAGTGACACCAGTAACAGTGGGATGAGTAGTGGAGAAATAACAGAGTGTAGGTAGGCTAAAGGTAAGGGGAAGCTGTTGATGATTTGGAGGAATTCGGTGTAATGCGTAGCTCTTCCTCCTCCATGTTAATCTCTGATTATGCGGCCGTTAGACACACATTGGCCTCTGTAGTAGCGTTATTGGTCACAGGCAGCAGCGGAGATGAGAGTGCGCGCTTGGGACAGTGAAAAAGTTTAAAGGGGAGCAATTAATTAATATGTTTTCTACTAATAATAATATAAATTTACCAGAATTTACCGATGCGGGCGCACAGATACCTCAGTTGGTAGAGCGGGCGCCCATATATAGAGGTTTACTCCTCGATGCAGCGGGCCGGGGTTCGACTCCGACCTGCGGCCCTTTCCTGCATGTCTTTTCCCCTCTCTCTCCCCTTTCATGTCTTCAGCTGTCCTATAATGAGTCCTTCCCAAAATGTATCCGGTGCAAACTTTTATAATAGGTGCACTCGCATGGTGCATTTTTATGTCCGAGCACCGATCCAAATCGGTGAATCTTCCCATCCCTAATACAGACACAGAAGGGTGCCTTAGAGCCACTGACCAAGCTGCCGTATTTGACGAGTTGGGAGTGAGAATTAGGTGGCACAATATGTGAATATAACCAAAATAATGCAATGTAAATGTAATGTAAATCAGTTTAGAATTATTAAAACTGCAATAGCTGATTTTTGTTTTGCCCCCTGTGGGCAGCAGAAGCAAGGTAAACACATTTACATTTAAACACTTTAAAGTGGATATGGGGAATAGTTTTTATTTAGTAGTCATTAGCAAACAGTTGCTTATTTCCACATCCAGCAGACACAGAGCAACATTATCATTTATTTGTAGTCTGATTAGTCTATAGCCACGACTTTCTACTTCCGGGATTGCCCCATTGCCACCGGAAATTCCACCGTATGTCCTTCTTTTCGGCCAGATTTTCGTTACCTAAAGCTTCCCTTGTGTTGGAATTTTAAACTCTGGTCGATTTGTGAGGACTGTGGTTAACTGCTCCTCAGATCTCTGCAGGTTAAATTCAGATAGACAGCTAGACTATCTCTCCAATATGAGTTATCTGTTGCATGACTAAAACAACTTTTAAACGTACACATGTTCCACCAAAACAAGTTCCATCCCTAAAATATTTTGCAGCGACACCGGCACTCCATGTGGCGCTTACCGCCCCCCATGACGATTTTGATTGGTTTAAAGAAATTCCAATAAACCAGAGCATGTTTCTCTCCCATGCCAGAATACTGCGTGGACTAGCCAGCCCCTCCTTCGCAGCGCTGTGGAGGAAGGTCTGGCAAAGCAACACTAGTGTCTGATGACGCTCTTTAACTACCACTAGGGAAATATCCAGCTTTCCAGCTGCTAAATGTTCTATTATGTTCACTAGTTAGTTGCTAACCTGTCTGTCTGCTGTCTGGGGATGGGCAGGTAGTGCACTTTGGGCCATAAAACCCCAAAAATTAGCCTAAAGTGACTAATAAGCTCACATCAGTCAGACAACTCTCATTTGAAATGTTTATTGCAACAGCAGAACATACGGCGTCCAGACACTGTCTTCAGACTTCTTCTTCTTTTTCAGCAGTTGCATTGACAAGGCAGAGTGCGAGATGGGAAATTGTGAGTGTGTTTTGTCGACGATATGAATAATGAGGCATGTCACGTGTGTATGCAGCAGCGCAGCTCTAGTTGACTGCCTGAACTAGCTCGCAGGCAGCGCACCATTAGAGCTGAGGGGAACTGAAAAAGGGGATAATTCTCTGTAGTTTCATCACTACAGGCGACCCCTCTCACATTACAGTCTGTCATTTCATCCATTGTTAATAAAGAAATATTTATTATAGCAGCTTCACGGAACATCGTTTTTTCAGCATGGTATCTGCAATATGCAACTAATGAGTCAAATGCAAAAAATATAATATATGAAATTGTAGCATATTTAAAAATGCATAACATATTTAGAACCACATGGGACACCTCACACCTCAGAGAAGGCACATAGTCATGTGAAAAAAAAATTGTACCAATACATTATAATCACCTCCCAGAAGACACCATGCACTAAACAGTAACAGTGACACACATGGGGCGTTTAGAGTGTGTGTGTGTGTGTGTGTGTGTGTGTGTTTTCTCTTGAGGATTTGGGACATATCCACAGACACAGCAGCCCTCGGGATTACCCTGCCCCTGACAGCGAGCTAATGGAGAATTCCGTTACTTCCACTAGGCTACCAACTAGGGCAGCTCTGTGCTGAAACATCGTAAGCAGCCCTGGTGTGCAACAGTCGACAGTCATCTCAAGGGGCACCTCTCAATCCTTTTATGTCTCAGAGGGGATACACAGTGAAATATTTACCAAGCTGCAGTTGGTTTGAGCGGAGGAGTGGTACATTTAGAGCAGGTCAGGATCTCTTGAAATGAAAGTAACAGGCCTGGAAGGGAGTTCTTTCAAATGACGGATCATTTGTCCAAGAGAAACTCTCCTCTCAGCCATTTCGAATTCCTATGTCATATACTTGAGGGTAATCCATAATAAGTCTGTGAGAAAGTGAAGTGTTTTAGGCAGAACATCTTTTTTTGTTCCAGTTTATCTGTGTGAGTGAAGTGGGCCCAGAGATGCAGACATCGCCTGAAATCAAATAATTTGGGTTGAAGTGTCTCTTCAAGAACTGAGTGCAACTGGGCTGCTTTTTATCCAGCAGTCAGTATTGGGTATTCACTGTGTTCATGCTTGGTTTGTTTTCCATAAAGTGAATGAGAGTGCTGAAAAAGGGAAAATCTGAAAACACCCAATCCATTGTTCACGCTGTGTTCAGTGCAAACTGGTCTTGCTGAAAAATATTTGAAAGAAAAGCTTTTCTTTCTTATTGATTGACTTTTTTGGTGTGCAATCTTCTAATAATACCAGCTGTACAAACCCGAAACTCTTTAGGTAAAATAATAAATGACAAGAAAAATGAAACTGTGTTACAGTGTTTATTTCAACGAAGATATCATCACAGAGTATTTATTCTGAGCTGCCTTAGACTGAAGAGGACCAAATCTGTCTAGTGAGAGTTCTGGGATTTCTCCGACATCAGACAACAACCTCAGTCCTCAAGGAATGCTTCAGCTCTCCTATTCTATTTGAGGAACCTCCAGAAGACAGAAATTGAGCTGCTTCTCTCACAGGGCACACTGCACAACATGAGCAGCGCTGTTATTTCCTCCTCAACAAGGAGGCAAAGGAGTAAACCCATCTGTTTCCAACTATTCTTAGATCAAAAGAACTTGCACCTGTTTAGGTCAGGTTCTGTTTTGTTCTCTGACTTCTGCTCGTGTTAAGGTTGAATGAGTAAAGTAGCTGCCGTCATTTTGACTCTTCCCTGGACAGACTTCAGTACTTCATCCCTCGGATATGTCTGTTACCTCCAGCCACAGGACTGCCAGCATAGGTCAGACTCGTGTCAAATAGCCTGTGAACAAGTGTTGGCACTTACTTTAGCCGACATGTAGAACAAGATGCTTGGGAATTGCTACCCAAGACAAAATAAATGTCTACCAGAAAGTGTAGGCTATAGGCCAAAACTGTGTATACTTTATGATGACCTAAGGCTTATTCTATGCTCAATACATCTTTTTGATAAAATAAGACGTTAGAGTGCTCATATTATACTTTTTGGCTATTTCCGTTTTCCTTCATTGTGATATTTTTTGTGCATGTTATAGGTTTACAAAGTGAAAAATCCCAAAGTCCACCCCAAAGGGACATATCATCTCCAACAGAAAACACTGTTCACAAACTGCTCCAAACAGCTCTATTGTAGTCCAGCCTTTACTTCCGTGAGAAACGCGCCTCAGTTTGCATCACTTTGTAATGCACGTTACGATGCTCGCCTAGCTGTGAGCGTGGCATGCCCTCATACTCTGCTTCTGACTGGCTAGTAGTCCTTACCTAGCTACGACGCATGTGCGACTCCCATCAAAGATGGAATAGAAGTGCCTCACATGAAAATTAAACCATGTAAACCTATTCTGATATAACCTCTAAATACAATTATGAACCTGTAAATGAGCATAATATGATATTAAGCATAAAAGGTCAGTTCACCCAAATAACAAAAACACATACTTTCCCACTTATCTTCATGTGGTATCTTTAGTAATATGGTGATAGCTGCTAATCAACTTATTACACTTTAATTACTTTTGTATTACTTCAGTGTATTTTAGTAAGTATTTCTAGCCAAGTCAGCTGCGTGGGATTGGGATAGCAATGTCGTTCAGTTTTCAACAGCTTTTGAACGGATTGCCATGACATTTTGTGCAGCTATCCATGTCCTCTCAAGAAATGTAATCATCACTTAACTTTTCGTCCAGCAGATAACTTTTGACATCAACCTCAGCTGTACTTAGTGTTATGTGCTTATTACTGTATGTTAGCATGCTGACACGCTAAACTAAGACGGCAAACACTGTCAACTTTATACCTGCTTAGCATCAGTAGATTAGGGTTAGTGATGTTATATGGTAGCTTTGTTGTCCTTTATTTTCCAGTCACAGTTTTGAGTTACCTAGTGTAAATTGGATTTACAAGACTGTAAGCTAAAGATAGTTTTACTTCCGTTTCTCATCTTAGTAGAAAGTGGTACATGGTTCATTAGTTCTAAGTGACTTGCCAACCAGTGGTGGAAGAAGTGGTGGAATTTTATGGCCTCCGCTGCACAGCACACCACCTGTCCTTATCGGGTGTTTACTGGCTCGTACAGCAATAGAGATGATGGGCAGCTATTAGTACCACGTGATAAATGGATTCCCCTTCCAACAGTCAGCATGTCCATCCCTGTCCTTGAACAAAAAGGCAAATACTCTGCAGGTTCTACACAATAGAGGAGTAGAGAATAGGGCATCAGAATAGAAGAGATATATCAACTAAAAAGCTACACATAAAGTCAGCAACACAATAAAGGGTAGTTCAGTTAAGCCACAGATGACTTGAGTACTTTGCAACCAAAACAACAGTTAAAGGTGATTCCTCCAGCTTTGTTAAGCAGATCAAACACTCCACAGAAAAGCACAGCAAGGGGACTTAACAGTGGGCTATACTCAAAATAAGTTAGTTAATTTAACATGTCGTCCAACTACAAGGCAAAAGTGTTTATAGCTGTTCCCACCGGCCACACTCAAAGGAGGTTTGAAAAGCCTGCCAGGATAGTGAGGGGTGAGACATGATAATCATTCAAATGGGAATTTGTGGGAGGCATGCATACTGTGGCACTTTCTTACTTCCACACACCTTGCCAAATCATTGCCTGAAGTGGGCGTGATTGTCTCTTTCGGAAAGTTAAAAAAATCATCAGATGCAGCCCCCCCAATTTAACATTGGAAAGGTGTGACAGGGCGCACGGGTTGGAGACACTGTTAGACCATCCAACAATATTGACTCATGATCCGGCTATTGACTCCTTTAATGCACCACCATCCTGCATCTACTATTTTAAGCTCAGGAATTTACTTTCTTGCTCAACATGAATATGCCCTTTAGCCATACTAATGTTGATATTGTTAAATATTAATAGCTGGCATGCTCTATGAGGTAAAAACACACCACCATGTTACCTTATTTAGCTACTGCTGCTGCTATTTTCTATTTAAAGTGGAGTACGGTACGTAAAATAAATGCGCACAATTCCCATCACACATGATTTAATGTTGTTCTCCACTCTTTTTCGGCTCACTCTTTGAACTCCATGTCCCAGCAGACTCTGACAACATCATCTGGCCCTGATTCTTTACGGGTGCTTCATTCTGATAATGGAAGCCTCGGAGAGCTTCTTTCAGCTCTTCCAGTCCTCAAGATCCTTCAAAAGCACTCACACACATCACTTGATCTGTGATCCATGGCTTGCAATAACTGGGTAAAACAGAATCATCCAACTCTATTTTCTGCTGTACGCAGTACATCATGACAAGAATGTTTCTGATATAAGATTAGGATTAGGATGTAAAATGTTTGGTTGGACAACTATAGGCCAATACTTTGGTTTCACTGTGGATAATGAGAACATAGTAAGGTAGAAATCTGTTTTTGTCTTGCACCCCTCACAAACCAGTGAAATATTTTTTTGGTTACTCTGAAATTATCTTTACATACATACATACATACATACATACATACATACATACATACTATATGCTAATCATTTGATCATCATCTTTAAGTGTGAATGATACCAATCACCAAGTTTTTTTTGTCCCTCTGGAAATCCCTGTTTCCTATTACATTTATATATTACAAAATTGTTCTCCTAATTACGCTATGGTTACATGTATCTACCATGCCAGGCATTCAAAGACCTTTGACTCCAGAGACAGGGGGCAACAAATCCATGCTTTGGGCCCTATCTTGCACCCGGCGCAGCGCTGCGCGAACCGCGAAGCACAAAGCAAGTGTCTTTGTTAGTTTAAGACCCATGCAGTTGTCAATTTCCCATCCAGCGCCCACATTGTTTAAATAGCAAATGCACCTGCGCCCGTCTGTGCGCCCATCTGTGCGCCCATGGGCGTGCTGGTCTTACAGGGGGGTGTGTTCAGTTGTATTATTGGCGTATTGCTATCTTGAGGCAGCGGAAAGTGATCGCACCATTGACCAACAAAAACCTGGTCTATAGGTCAATATAAAGTCAATAACACATTATTTCATTGTTATTTTAACAGCAAATTTGTAAAATGCACACTATGCTTGTTACACATACAGGGACGCGCAGCACACAAACATGCAAAAGATTAAAAATAAAAATATTACGATGTGAAATAGTATTATGACATGATCTGCTCGCGCACTTTCACTTCACGCACAAGCAGATCAGTTTCTTCTCCTGAAAATCTCTCCTTCCTGCTTAGCAAATCCGCCATCATAATAGCAATGTGCCAAGGTACAAACACGCCTGGTTTTAAAAGGGAATGGGAGATGACACTCTGATTGGTTTATTGCATGTTACGCCCAAAACACACCTATGAATTAATGAAGACACTAAGTACAACCCTTTTGAACCATGCGGCAGGCGCACAGACCATTTTTTTCTGCCGTTAAACTAGCAAAAGTGGATTTGTACACGCACCTGCGCCATGCGCTTCACACTGTGCACTTAGATCGTTAAAATAGGGCACTTTTTTTTCTCATGTTTCAAGTCACTGCCGAGTTCTTCTGCATTAAATCAAGACCATGATTTCTCCCTCTTACTGTTTGTGTAGTTAATATTCTGGAGCAGAAGCAAATTGGTCACAACCTTAATTTCCATGGCCCCACCAAAAATAACTATTATGTAAGCAAAATATTGAGGTTAACACCAAATTTACATATGCTTAAACAAGGAAGCTCATCGTCAACAACATTTTACTTGTGTCTGAGTTGTTTTAGGGGGAGAAGCATGTGTTGTTTCCTGAATGTTTTTCAGTGTGAAACAATTTATTTCTACTTCCTGAGTTGATTCTTGCCTGCTTGCTTTTTCTTGCATTTAGCCATTTTATGGTTCCATTATCCTGGCAGCCATGGTGACCAGATTTGTGATGCTGCTACAAAAGCCTCTAAAGACTCCACTTTTACCAGGGAAATTACATTTGCACAAGTACATGCATGCCACTGTCTCAGCAGCATATGTTCAGAAAGAATCTTTAATGTGCGTGTAATATGTAATATGAAGTGCTATTACTACCCACCAACATGTACACTTACTGCAGTCCCAAATCTGCAAAGATTCCAAAACGCTCACTCAAATATTAATCAGCACGCTAACTCTCTCTGTCCTCATTATTATACAAGGACTCAAGTCTGTTAGTGGAAGGTGAATAAGCATGTGCCAGCAAGTTCATCTTCCTCTCTTGTTACAACAAAAATTTATTTTAAGTTACCAAGGATACCACAGGCAGCTCCTTTTTGAGACGACAATTTGGCATCTAGCCAGCAGTTAGTGCACCAGAAATAGCTGTGTGGCCCATTATATGTCATCATTTTTTGGCTCTGTAAATCGAAAAGGACAGTGAGGAGGAGTTGTATCCAACTTGTTCCTGAGTCACTAGACACATAAAGGCAAACACTGAGGACTGTGCTTTTTCTCCACCTTGTATTCTGTTACTGACCTTTTTGTTTTATTCTAAAACGCCGCTGAGTAATAGGCCTATACCTATATTCTGGCCAAATTGTATTTTTATGAATCCTTTATCCCCAGAATTCATCTTGTGCACACACGCATAGAAGAACATGTTGTTTATCTATTAGAAATTCAATCATATTCTTAATAAACACAACAACAATCATGTACAAATAAAAAGCCAAACCTGTACAATTCATGGATAGTACACAAAATCCCATTATTATCACGAACCCACAGCAACAGAAAACCTCTTCCATCTTTCAAAATGTTTTTTAGTGTAATTGTTATTCCTGATTGCAGTGTATTTTCAAGGTCCAATGTGTATAAATGTCTCCCATCTAGTGTTGAGATCATATATCACAATCAACTCTCTCGCATCAAGCAGTTCAAAGTAGGTATTACAGCTACGGTAGCCTTCCCGCTTCAAAGAGCCGGTCTCTTGCTCTTTTCAATATCCTTTTTCTTTTTCTGGGCAAAGAAGTTTATTCCTGTTCCTGAAATTTGGATTTTGAATATGTGTGGTCCTCCACGTTTCCTTCTTCAAACTTGCCGTGGCCGGGAAGCTACGATACCCATTAGCAGCATTAGCAGCACCTGTGAGTTTATCATGTGACAGCAAAAACGCGAAAGGCGGAGCAGTATGTCCTGTATGTCCCTTACCGGCTAACGTATTTCAAGATGGCGCATGAATATGGAGCGTCTGTCGGTACCAAGGGGGTAAGCTTCGCCTCAGAACTCGAACCTCCTATGGCGCCATTTTGTTGCTACCTGGCCATCACCTCCCGTTAGCATTCCACTGAGTAGCATTCATTTTGGCGCCAGTTGACAGCGAATAACTTTACATCTGAAACGTTTAAAGACTCTATTTGTCCATTGTTTAGTTCTAAAGAAACACGACAATGTACAAAAGGTTCCATTACCTCGTACCGCACGTTATGGCGTTATGACGATTTTATAAAAATAGGCTAACGATTGTGTCACATAGTAGAGGAATTACCGTATAGTACAGGATAAGCTTGCAGGCAGTTTCGACTTACATGAGCTGTTTAGGATTAATTACTAATGTTAACTAGCATTTTAGTTAACAATAATTAGCCTGTGCCCATGTTATCTCCTTACATATACCTACGCTCTCCTTCTCTGTAAGATTGGGAATGATTGAGATTTCTCTTGGCACAGCTACCAGAATTAAATTCAATTCAATTCAATTTTATTTATAGTATCAAATCATAACAAAAGTTATCTCGAGACACTTTACAGATAGAGTAGGTCTAGACCACACTCTATAAATTCCAAAACCCCAACAATTACAGTAATTCCCTCAAGAGCAAGCATTAGCAGTGGCTATTGCGACAGTGGCAAGAAAAAACTCCGAAGGTTATCGCGGAAGTTCATGTCATAGCAGGGCACATCGTGTCATACTGAGTAGTGCAGTCTCCTATACCGGATCCTGACTACTCTGTGCACAGGAACATCACAGCAGGGCGTTTCGGGATGTAACGTGGCACTGCAGAGCACGGGTGGATGCTGCGGATGCAGCAGGACGCAGCAGGATGCGGCCGGGAAACATAAGGGTAAACTCCCCAGAGCTAGATTAGTAACAAGCATTTCTGGGACAGGATGCATACAAAAGTAACAAGTAGAGATGAGAGAGCAGCTCAGTGTGTCTTAGGGAGGAACAGCCTCCCCGGCAGTGTAGAATTGTAATAGCATAACTTAAGAGAAGCAGGTTAAAGAGAGGTGCCTGGTCGGGCTAGAACTCTCCCCAACCGGATCGGGCTGTACTGGCCTGCCTCCCTCTACTTTCGCTAGATTATTAATTATACAGTATAAAACTGATGACTACGAGGAGAAGCAGTGGGCCGGGTTAGGTGGACACTTCAACTCCTCGTTTCCTAACTATAAGCTTTATCAAAGAGGAGGGTTTTCACAACTTTCAGACACGCTGCTCACGTCACGTTTACGCTGTCTCTCTCAGTTGGAGTCTGTGCAGTAAAGCTGGCCATCACCGGAAAAGTGCTTCTAATAGCCTTCACTGGTCTCCGTCCAGAGCAACGGGGTCTGTTGGTCCATTATATACTGTCTATGGTTGGTACACGAGCCGTGCTGCCTGCACAGCCCGGTCTCATGGCAGTTCGTGTAAATGTGACGTTATTTGAATCTATTGATACGTGTTCACGGAGACGTTTTTGTCGGTTTTTACGTGGCGGACAACACAAAAATGTGAAGTAATGTATTTCAATGGGAAGCATATTTTGTGGCCACAGCACGAAAATGGTAGGGAGTAATATAAAAAGCCGAAAATCCGCGTAGGGAGGTTGGTCGGGTTGGTGGATGGGTCAAACAACACAGGACTTTCACCCGGGCGAGCGGGGATGGCGTCCCTGCGTGTGGCGTTTTGTCCCGCGTGTTACTGTGGCGCGTCTCCCGGCGTTTAAGGCGCCCTTTCCCCGTAAGTTTTTTCCTAAACCCAACCTCCGCTATTCCCGTTATTGTGGCGTGTCCCCAGCGGGCCGCCTTGCGGGCGCCTTCCGTCTAATGGAGCGTCTTTTTCGGCCGCCTACCCGCCGCCTCATCCAGCGGGTCCCCAGCGGGCCGCCTCGCGGGCGCCTCCCGGCTTATGGAGCGACCTTTTCGGCCGCCTCCCGGCGTCCTTTCCCCAAGAAAATAACGAGACATTTACACGTAAAAAACAAGAAAAACGTCTCCGTGAACACGTATCAATAGATAAAGAATAACGTGGACATTTACACGAACTGCCGTGAGACCGGGTTGGCCTGCACGATCCTTTCTGCGCATGCGCAAGCTGATAATCCTGATGTAGGGATTTACGACACTGCATGATCTGTTCCATGCTTCCGGTCGTAGTTGTAGCGGTCTACTGTTAGCCCTCACCGGAAAGATAACGTTAGTTTAGCTAACAGCTAATTTGGCTGACCGCTAGCTGAGACAGCATGTAAAAGACCCTTAAACCTGAAAATAACCGTTAAAATATATAACAGCTGTTACGTCAGTTCTACTTTACTTGTGCTCATTTAAAATACAATCACTCAATACTTGTCTTTATTGTTATTACTGTAAAGTCTTAATTTAGCTGTAGTCTGCTTTTCCCAGTGTTTAGTTTGAGTTAAAGTTATTTTAGACTGAATCAAGCTGTCAGCTAGCGGTTAGCCAAATTAGCTGTTAGCTAAACTAGCCTTAGCTTCCCGGTGGAGGGTAATTTAATACATCCAGCGCTCTCAAGTTTTGAACAGAGTTTAGAGTGAGATTTTGGCGGCAGGGTTTTGGTGGGGACGTGAACCTGATCTGATAAATGACACAAATTTGTACAAATTTTATTTAATTCAGCATTTCTTTGTGTGTGTGTGTGTATGTGTGTGTGTGTGTGTGTGTGTGTGTGTGCAATTATTAATACTATGCATTGTCTGGATAAAATATAATGAAATAGCCTAAGCCAAAGGTTTTCACAATGGGGGCCGGGAGGTTGTGTGGTAAAAATAAAAGGAAAAAAAATATTCCAAATTATTATGGGTATTGTTATAAAAGTATTATGGGTAGGCCTATTATAAAATGGGTATCTTTATAAAAAATATAAAACTGTCAGAGTAGCCCTGCAGCCGATTCAACATGTAGCTATAATAATAATAATAATAATAATAATAATAATAATAATAATAGGCGCAAAAGCTACCCAGTGTTTCCTCTATGTTGATTTCTGCCGCCACAGTATCAGAAATAGGGCAGACGCACAACAGGGTTTCCGCTATGTATATGTAGTATATAAAGTCATAATTACACGACGCTACAGAGCCGTGTGCTCTACTGAACTCAAGCGAACTGTCATCCGCTCTCTCTCCCCTCAACTGGAACAGTGACAGGACGTCATCACTCGCGAAGTCATGGCAACTAAATAAACAACAGGGCGAATACTCTTGTCACTCAATCTTAGGCAAAGTCACAAACAGAGACGAAAGCAGCAACTTGAAATCCGCACTCACTCAGCTGGTGCATGGCAGGGCCTTCTGAACTCTATGGGGAACTCACTTGATTCCTCTACCTATTCCACTGTTTAAAAAATAGCGGCGCAATTTGGTGGGCGTTATCCTGGTAATTTCTCTGCGTGAGAAATACAAGGTGTGGCATGTGAGCGTGTGAACGGGTTGAAATGCGTGTGTCTCACGCCCAATGTGGGAGACTTGAGAGGTATGCATGAGGCTAATGGCAGACCGCTACATCTATGACAGATCGTACAGCGTCGTAAATCCCATGGAGGTATTAAGAGGACTCGTAAAACAGGATTATCATCTTGCGCATGCACAGAACGGATCGTGCAGGCAGCACGGATCGTGTACCGACAGCGTCTACCCCAGTTCATGCAAATGCAAAAGTAAAATTTCAAGCCAAAAGGAATACTTGGAATTGATGGTGGAGGTAAATATTCATGAAAAAGTACAAGTTTGTGAACGGGCAACACAGATTTTGATAATGAACAACTAAACACGTTACACACTGGACCTTTAAAATAGACTAAGAAACTGGCATTGGGCATTCACTCCAGGAGCCCAAAAAAAAAGGTTTTTCCCAAAAGTGTAGTTATATCAACGTTTTTTATGTATTTTTATGTTTTATGTGAAGGACTTTATTGAAGAGTACTATACAAATAAACTTGCCTTACCTTGCCTAAGGCCTTTCCCTACGGATTTACCTATGTAGGGCAACAGTTGCCTCATCACTGTGTTTAAATAGTCATCTAACATCATCAAAGAAGCAGATATGTACAGGTGTTCTCTTTCACCTCGATTATGTTCATATAAATCAAACAATTAACTAAGTATATACATATTATTTAGATAGAAAAAAGGAGAAAAGTGCACAAAGGGAATAGTCCTACTTCAAGTTTAGCCAGAAGAAATAATTCAAGCTAAAAATAGCAGCTTATATCAGCAAGACAGATATTGTTTTCCAGGAAAAAAGTAAATTGAATATAATTTGATTTTGCACCAGATGACATACATCAGAACACAAGATAAGGAGATGGAATTTATGTTCCTGCCTGAGCACAGTGTGCCCTAACCAGAGAAAACCATGACTGATGACAGGAATATTCATTATAAGAGCAATTTTACTGCTGTTTATCTCGCCACTGAGCAGTGAGAGGTTATTAAGTCACTTTTTACTGGCAAAGCACATTTAGATCTGCAATATCATATTTGTACTGTACATTTCCAGGATTCATCTTCATGCAGGCTAATCTGAAAGATAGACAAACAAAATACCACTTATGGGTGAGCCAGCCCAGCTGTGACAACAAGGTAATAATACTGATTATACTGATCCAGTGAAATAAAGGTCACTGTTGTGTTGCCAAAAGCAGTGCACATAATGACGGTTTAGAAAGAGTCTAGTCTTCATACTAAACAGCGCAATGACGCTAATATGAATAAAAGAAATGAAGGTGTATAATTCTCATAAATAAAACCAATTAAAATAAAAAACAACCACAGTATATTTAGTCTGCTGTGGACTAAATACCACTAGCCTCGTGGCTAAAATCATAAAATCATTCATCTGAGGATCTATACACCAGATTTTGGGGAGATTAAGTGACACTAAAATCATCCATCTGTGCCAGCCAGATCATTGGCTCCTCATTCACATACAGTACAGTATGTTATATCAGGTGAGCAGAAGAAAAGTACTTGTGGTGTCCCAAGTGAAGGTGGTGTACTTGGTGTACCCCATGTGAAGGACAATCGGAGCAGCGGGGGCGGTATTGAATTCACATTACTACACAGTTGTGACGAAAAGAGAGCAGAGCCGAAAGGCAAGGCTCTCGTTCTACTAATTTTCGTTCCTACCCTCACTTATGGTCATGAAATCTGGATCATGTCTGAAATAACTAGGTTAAACAAGTGGCCAAAATGTGTTTTCTCAGGAAGGTGGTTGGCGTTTCCCTTAGAGATAGAGAAGCTCAGTCATCCGTGATGACCCGCTGCTCCTTTGCGTCGAAAGGAGCCAGTTGAGGTGGTTGGTGCATCTGGCAAGGATGCCCCGTGGGCGTCTCCCTAAGGAGGTGATCCAGGCATGTCCATTTGGGAGAAGGCCTCGAGGAAGACCCAGGCCGGACCCCGGATAAGCAGATGACAATAAATGGATGGATGGATGGATGGATGGATGGATGGATGGATGGATGGATGGATGGAACTTTGCATTGGCATAGAGCAAAGGAAATTATCAGTGTTGGGGAAGCTACTTTGATAGCATAGCTTTACAAGCTATTACTTCACACTGGAAGAAGTTGAATTACATCAAAGCTACTTGCTTTTCTGAGCACTTTAAGTGCAAAAGATCAACAACAACTTTGTGGTGAGATTGTTTTGGTCAACTGCTGAGAATAAACTTTCAATCTCAGTTGTTATTGCAGTGGATTACATTTTTGAGACCGGAATTTTCCTATTCCCAGTTTGTTACATACACATTTACAGGCATTTCGAAGAGAGAAGGTCTGCCTACAGTGCAATGACCCAGTTAGTGGTCGCATCTGGAATTTAGTGTCTTGCTCAAGGGAAGTTTGGCAGTGATGGGTTCCCTTAACTCAGTTTTGTATTTCACAACTGGAATACAAACTTGTTTTAGTGCTGGGGGTTAGATCACTAACTTCTCAGCATCTACCTGACCTGAGAGAATTCCAGCTATAAAATCACATTGAACCACATCCAATAACATCTCCATCATACAATACTCTTGGACAATGAGTTTAGAATTAGCTTACAACAGGCCCAGATTGGCTAATCGGGAGCACTGAGAGAATTCCCAGTGGGCCGGTCTGTTTTTTTTTGGTCGCGATAGTTGAAATATATTATGGATGCTGTCCCTAGGCTACCTGCACTTGTAGCCCACTCTTTTTATTTATTAATTATTTTTTTCTTGGAGCCCACCGTTCTCTACATTCATGCAGCCCACTCGCATTGTGCAGTCTGGCAATTATGACAGAATTATGTTTTGACACCCCCGATTGGCGGCACCTTGCTCAAAAAAAAGAAAAATGTCACCTGTTAGAGGATGTGACCGCGAGCAAAAAGAAGCTATAAAAATAATAATGAGCGCAAAAACAGTGCTAAAAAGGCGACAATTAAGCTCTACAAAGTGACTTTGCCAGATGTGCTAAACTCAGCAACTTTTTCATTAAAACCAGCTCGCAATTTGAGAGTGAACCGCCAATGGAGACGGTGAAGCGGGTAAGCAGCGGTCGTTCATAACAATACAACATTGCCTGTAAACCATCGTTTAAGTTTATGAATCAAAGCCAATATTCCAGTTTGCTGCTAACAGTGACTATGAAGAGTCAAGCACCAGCCATGAGCCCATAACTCCAGAGTGGGCAGGTAGGATTGCTCATTGAGTGAATAAGAACTAGAATTAATATTAATGTAATTAATGTGGAGTGCCCTGAGGTAATTAATGATTTGAGATGATTTGGCACTACGTTAATGAAACTAACTTGACTTGATCAGAAAGCTTTGTAAAAAGGAGAGATTTGTGGAGAGGATTATGACTATTTTTTTTTTTTTATGTGAAGCAACACTTACTGTATTTGCACTGAATTGGAAATTATTTTTTACAAAAACACACTGAATTACAAGGGTGCAGATAACAGTGCGCTATTGCAGACTCATACTAAGGTTTTAATTACATAATAATATAGTCAAGGTTCTATATATATATATATATATATATAGGCTAAAATATGAGTCCCACTCCAGCCCTGACTGACAACCACAATGGATTGATGAACAGCAGTAAACATATATGAAGAGTGACAGTGTGAGAGAAATTAATAAATGCCTGCATGTCTAAAGGGACTGCTTTTATGAGCTTTTTTGGCAGCATTACAGTATGCTCAAATAGAGACACAAATACTTAATGATCCTTCTAAATATAAATACACATGGATGCACAAGATTGGTCACTGGTTTAAAAAACTTCTTAAAAACTTCTCAGTAAATGTGTATTAATGAACAGTATAAATAATAAAGGGCAAGCGATGCTTGCGTAATTCGCGCAGCATCATCAAAGACTGTTCCCAACCACAGACTGTTCACCCCACTCCCCTCCAGAAGGCGTTACAGGTCTCTCCGCACCCGAACCAGCAGGTTCAGAGGAAGCTTCTTTCCTGCAGCTGTCACCCTACTGAACTCTAGCTCTGCATCCTGGTGACAACCAACCAACTAAGCCCCCAACCCCCCTATCCCACCCATAGTGTTCTATTTATTTACAAATGTACATACTGTAACTACACAAATACATAGCAGTATTCTACTGCTTTTCATACTATTCATCCTGCACTTACACTTATTCTCACTACTCTTATAATGTTACTGTTTCTGCACAACAATAGTACTGTTACTACATTGCACATATAGCTGTACATACTGTACATATCTGTCTATATGGCTCATACTGGATATCCATATTTATTCTGTTTTTTTTATAATAATACACTCCATATATTATTTTGACTACTATCATAATGTTACTGCTGCTACATTGCACATCTGTACATGTTGTTCATACATTGTTCATATTACATTCTGCTCTTATAAGGTAACTGCTAATACACTGCACACATTTATATTTAATTGACTCTAAACCACCTTCTGTTAACCATCTGGACACTACTGTTTACTAGGGCTGTGCTCGATTGAAGAAATTCTTAGTCGACTAACACTCATTCAATTGTATCGACTAATCGATTAGTTGATTTAATTGACAGATCTGTAAATCGGAGCAAAAGCACCACTTTAATTCTTCTTTACCAGAGATGTGCTCGTACGTTTCTTGGAAATAAGTCTTTCAGCATGAAAAAAGCATAAAACATGACTAATCGACTAAAGAAATCTAAGTTGACTAAGACCAAAACGACCGATTAGTCGATTTATCGACTAAGAGGGAGCAGCCCTACTGTCTACACTGCACTATATTTCTTGTTCTGTCTATACTTGTATATCACATTGCACTTTTCTGCTCTTTTTGCACTTCTGGTTGGACGCAAACTGCATTTCATTGTCTGTACTCTGCACAATGACAATAAAGTTGAATCTAATCTAATCTAATCTAATCAATCCATGTGCACAGATGAACCAAATGCCAAACCTTGAGTTGCATAGTTATCCTGCAACAGCAGCAACATCCTTAACGTTCAAATGTTCTCTCATCAACAGCATGATGTATGTTTGTGTGTTTGCAGCCTCTCAGCTCCATCAACAGGAAACCTATTAACTCGCTGCTTGGTAAATGATCATTGGCCCTTTGTTCAATCTTGATGAGTAATGGACCCCCCCCCCTCCTTTGTTATGCCAAACACAAAGCATAATTTATGCCACACTAAAGTCACTCAGGCCCTTTCTTCTTCTTGTCCCCGGAGAGTGCTGGGTAAATAGGATGACATGCTGGGAATAACAAAATAAAATTGAAATCGCTGTCTGTGGACTGCTAACTAATCCATCCATCTATCCTCTTTGTCAAATTGCACAGGAAAGTGCAACATACTGCAGCTGAGGTATGCATGTTGGGTATCCTCATCTTTTCAGGAAACAAGGGTTTCTTAACAGTTTTCATCAACCCTGGGTTTATAAAACTCCCTCGAAACATCAATAACTGTAAATAATTTCAAGAAAGTACAAAAGACACATCAAATGGGGGTCAGATGTTTTTTTACCAAAAAGATGAATATGCAAATCATTCAAAACATCAGCAGAACAGCCCAAAACAAACCCCTTCGTAACCTAATTTTCATTTGTGAAAACATTCAACTGGATCTTATTGTTTTAGTGTTTGATCCATCAATACCACTTTGATGCATAGCTGGATCTGGTTCAACAGCTCACTGATTAGTTGCATCGGCAAATCTGATGATGTAAGTGGCTCCCTACAGAGACAAATAAATCAACAAGATAAATTAAATCACAGACCATGTGTCAGTGAAGTATGAATCTGTGAGCTCTCGTAGCAGTTTCAAAGAATATTTTTGCTAACAAATGCCAGCATCTCTGCCTAAGGCAGATATTCATGGTCCCCAGAGGAGGAATCCTACAGACTTTGGTGAACTCCCGATTTTCCTTCTAGCACCAACAGCAGGTCAAAGTTCTCAATTATCCAGTGAAATACATCAACTTTACGGACAAGAAATGTTAATTTTAGTTATACATATTCACAGTTGTTATTGCTTATTTAAAAAGTGTTTTAAACATTTTATTAAATTTACTTATTTATTTTAATGTTCAAAATTAATTTCAATTCAACATCTAGTTGATGGATTGGCGCAAAATTTCATACAGACAGTACTAATCAACGGCGAATATTTAAAATTCGGACTGATGAATCGTCACTGCAGCTTTGAAATGAAGGTGAATTAAAGGCAAAAGGAAAAATGTGATGCATTAGTTCAATTAACCTCTACTTTTAGGGTGATAAGGCACTTCACAATATCTGTCATCAATTAACTGAAAGCTAGTAGGATCAAAGATATTGATGGCTGAGTAAAATATATCCTGTGGTAGGCAGCTATGGGAAATATTTGGTCATTCCATGCAAGTGATTATGCCATTTAACAACTCAAGACAAGAGTGTAATTTACATGTACATAAATACTGGCCATAGTCTCTATAATTAGGGTTTAGTTAGCCTCTAGTAATTGATGAGCTGTCATGAACCACCCACTTTTCAGACCTTTCTGTATAATCAGAGTCAGATATTAATTTTTTTTTAATATGAGATTCCTTGTCCTAAACACTTGGATGCACACAGACATTGTGCATATGTAAGCTATATGTTTAGGTAATGTTTTTTCTTTCATTTTCTTTTCATTTCATGTGTCATCAGGAGTTAGACGGAGCACAAGACTCTCATCCATTGTAATGCACTGCTTCCTATTACATATTAACCTGAACGAGTTGAAATCCGCTAAATATGGCAACTTCCATAAAGGTGTGAGTGCAGCATACCGTGATGGACCCATGCTGGACCAGCTGACTAGCTGACAACAAGCCAGAGCTAAAAATATATTTGTTCTTCTAATGAACCAACGACGAGCCCTCAAACAATGGTTGCTTACGGTACACAGTACAAGATAAATTGCTCCGAATCACCTAAATACCTTTGAAATTACCGTGACCTCATGACTCTCAGTGACAATACTCTGCTAAACGGAAACAAACAATCACAAAGTCAAGAGACAAACAACAAGCCACTGCCATCATTTTTCTCTCCTCCCTTTGACTTTCTGTTCTAAGTCATCTCTACCCCCTTCGGGTCCATTCCCCCCACCACGCAGAGCACCCTATCTGACCGTATTATCAGTGGACAATGTGTCTCTCACTTCATGTGCTTCTATAATAGAAATCAAACAGGAAGGAAACTGAGCTGTGGTTGATAGTACAACAGCATCAAAGATTAACTTGCCAAATGACTTCTCCCAGCATTTTTATGTAATGGTGCTCTGAAAAGTTTTCATTAATAGCATTTTTTTACTCTGGAAGAAGCGCTTGTTTACAAGACGTGGGCAGTGGTTGATTTTGAATTTAAATATTGTTTCCTCTCCAACGATGCGAGTGGTTTGCCTTCTTTGTGTGAAACAGCTGCAGTGGCTTGTAACATTAAATGTGTCTCTTGTGGTTTCTAAGCCCTCTAAAATGTAGTGCTCTCTGTAAACTGGGTGTGATCACATGATTAAAGAATTCAGTGTGACATCCTATTAAGTACCAAACACAATTTCTGCCCTGATTAAGCATTCCTTTACATGCATCCAACTGCCTTTAATCTGATCGCAGTGGAGAGTCCAATCCTCCACATTTCAGCGAGGTGGCCGACAAGTGGGAAGTGAGTAGTGTCTGAGAGAGTGGAGCTTAGGCGTCACATCATATTACCTGAGGATGCGTCAGCTAGGTCAAGTCATCTGTGTCTGCTGGTGCGGGTGGATGTTCCCAGCTGCACAAACCAAGCGCTGTCTCTCCTGGGACGAACTTACGTGCCATCCTCACAAAAATATTCTCCGACGTGGAGGGCGGGTCAATGTGGGTGCAGTGTGTAAACTCGGCTCATCATTGACACTCCAGTTGGCAGAAAGCATGTGAAGGCTGCGGCTAATCCTGCTGCCATCAAAGGGCCCCATCTAGTGTGATTTCCTCCCTCAAATCCCCTGCAAAAGCTTACGGGTGTGATCACACCTACACTATATTTCCTTTAGTCTGAACCTTGGTGAGAAAGTTTACTTTACTGCAGTTATGTGATATGTTTTTTTTTCTTGCCCTACATCCCATGCATCTTCCACAAGTTCACTGATAGTTAAGCCAGGCTATATTTGATTTGCAAATGTAAGTCTGTCTCTTGCTACACCAAGCTCCTCCATTCCTTTAGCGCTGTCTTTTCTTAGACGTCTAAAGGACTACCCTGTCTTCCCACTGTTGTGAATAAATCATTCATATTTGGCTTTTGAATTATTGAACATACAACATATTACTCTCAGTGAAGGTAAAAACTCACTGCAGCCAAAAGAGATACTAACTTTTTAGGGAAGTGGGCCCGAAAGTGGATAATCCTTTGCCGAAATTGCATGCTTGGGTATCTTGTGAAAGAGCAGGCCTGACATTGATATATATAACTTCTCTTTTATTCACTTCCCAGCACTCAAACTGGACTCTTCTGCTGTGACTGGGTCAATGTTGTGGTGTGTTAGCTTCAATTTGCAGTGTTGAATCTCTACTCAAAGAGGCTGGAGGTGCTGAATGGGTACTCATCCATAAGCATGGCTTTCACAGCAACACATCCACATTTACATATACAGAACAAAATCAATACCACTAAAGAGCATGCTGCAGTTATTGTGACGTGACCCAGGCCACAGGACGGGCAACCTTTTCTTCAAGTCTGTCAATAGCTTGCTGTTATTGTGAGAAAGGTTACTTAACAAAGGGACGTTATTGCTCTAGTACAGTATATAAGCATATTGCAGGGGGAGAAAGGAGGCAATAAGTTGGACATTCAGATTTGCAATTAATGTAGGATTATTTTTGTTCATTATTTAAGCACAATGTTATTCAAAAAGTTGAAAGGTAATTTCCCCTCCATTCGAATTATAATACATGAGGCAGCGTTGTAATCGAGTCACCAATTGTCTAGTGATCGAGTCCGAAGTCACGAGTCACCAAAGAAGAGTCTGAAATACATCTTTTCTTGATGAACCACTGTCACTTATATAGACAGACCGCTCAGAAAGTATAAAAAATCTTTTAAAAATTCTTTAAACATTTGTTTAAAATGTCTTTGGCATTTTAAATGTTATATAAGGCAACATTTAACCACAAAAAAAACTGCATGTGTAAATACAGAATGACATTAGAATTAGACTGTAGAATTAAACCATAGCTGGATTACCAACTGGGCAAAGTGAACAACTGCCAGGGACCACACCTATGTGTATGGTGGTTGGTAATTTGGTTAATTCCTGCATCGTTAAAGGGGCACTCTGTGGATTTTACATATTACTATATGTTCAGTTTACTCATCACAGTGAGTAGGCACTGTGAAAAAAAAAGTATTATTTAGCTCTAGAGGGAGCTTTCTAAAGGCGTGAAATTTGAAATAAATGAACATTTACCAGGAAGGGAGGCTCTAACAAAAGACACTGTTGACTTGCACTATGGAAAATGTAGGATTCAGTGTTTTGAGGGCTTGGCCCATGCTTAAGACTAACACTCAGGATAGCTCATGCTCTGCTGCATCAATTACAAACTGGCTCTTTTCACCCAACTTTGTTAGAGGTGCAATACTACAGTGCTGGAGTAACAATTTAACTAATCTTGAGACAATATCTCTTTGTCTCAAGATGCAGGTTTGTCATTATGCCCGCTTTGTTTATTCACACAGAAATAAGCAAAGTGCGCATAATGTGGCCCAAGTGTGTGATTTCACACAGCATGCCGGTATTGACGTGTAAAGGCAGTTACACACCAACCAGACGGCCAACCGTCGGCAGAAAAGCCAGTCGGACTGATCAGTCTCCCCGGGTTGGTCCAAAAAGTGCCTCAGAGCACGCCGAATAGACGAGACGTAATACGTCTCCATAACAGCAGGCGGCGCTAATCTGTATTGTTGCCCAAAAATTGAAAACCGGCAGCTGATTGGACGAACGCGTCATGTGGGTTTGTTTTCTCCGGAAATTCAAAGACAGACTGTCATGGCGGCTTGTTCAGAATACGATCTCATATTGTACCAAAATAGTTCACAGAAACATGTTTCTGAAAACATTTTAAGAGAGAAATAGGCCATACAGTTGCTGAATCTGTCTTAGTTTCAGATCAACAAAGGTCAGTTTAAAAGATTTTCGTCAGATTTTGAGAGACACCGAACAGACTCAAGTCACCAACCTCGCCAGACTGTCCAACGGCCGATTATCGGCCCGGTGTGTAGCTGCCTTAATACAACAGCGTCAGTGCCTAGTGCGTGTGAGCCAATCCGCTGTTAATCAACCGAGTGAACCCGACCTGACCCCCAAACTGCCAACTTTAGTAGTAGTGTAATTGTCAGTAGAGAGGACAAAGACCGCTGTGTGTGTGTGTGTGTGTGTGTGTGTCTGAGAGAGGGAGAGAGCGAGCGAGTGGAACAGAAGGTTGCCAACAATGTTTCTGTTAGTTATTAATAATAACTACTCAGAACGCTGCTATGTCACTTTTTGACCTGCCTGTAGGTCGACTCACACATGTAGTCCCTATATGCCAGCTATCCCTTTCCCACAGATGTCAGTTCGGCGCTGTGACTACCTCCGCTCCCGGCTTAAAGGCACAGCAACACTGCCCCCCATTCCGTTTTCTAAACTTTCACACACACAGCGAGGCGGCTTAAAGGCGCATCAGTCCCGTCTTGAACAGGCTGTGTGAAAAGGGCTCCTGTCAAGTGTCCTGTGTCCAAATTTAGTGTTAAATCTTTCATTATTTCACTTTATACTGTGGGGGCCTACAACTTATTTTTGCCCAGGACCCAACGTGTTTTAATTGGGCGCTGATTAGACTAATATTAAAGTGAATGGTGAATGTCAGAGATTCTATATTCCACGAGGGTGACAGCAGTGTCTCTGAAAACATCTATTGAAGCCTGTCAAGACCCTACAGGATCATAAATCCATTAGCCCCAAACGCTAGGGACCACTACTCTAGCACCACATTGTCTTTATTGACATATGCAGCATCAGCCCTGTAAACCCAAAGGAGCTCCGTGAGACAATCAATATCCCTCTGCAGCAGAGCACTATAGTCATCAGGGACTGCATAACCGTCACAAAAACAAACGTCAATCCTGAGCCTCATTTGCAGCACTCCCTACTGTTCAGATACATTTTCCAGTGCATGTCCTTGGGAAGCCTACATGGCAGTGACAGAGCCCTAATTACAGCTAATTATGTGTCTAATTGGCAATTCCCACCCTAATGAATTATCTCTTTGTTTTCCATTGTGAATCACATCACACACCGAACATGCTCTGCATTGTTAAATTATAACAAGCCTGTTTTCATGGAGATCAACGCAAACAGTTTACAGAACTGTATGTACAGCTCGTGTAGGGATGAAAATAATCCCAAACTGACTTCATAATTATTTTAAATTCTCTGTAAAAGCCTTGTGATTGACTAGAAGCAGAAAGAAGTGGGAAAGATCCTCAGAATGGTGTGGTTTAGGTGGGTGTGCAGACTTTCATTTCATGGTACCGGATTCAATCACCTACTCTACCTTTTTCAGACATGCTCACTCACAGGTGGGTGCATTTGTCCTGTCTGACCTTATCACAGACAATAGAGGCCATGAGACCCGACAGTGGCGGTTTGCCACACTCCCACTTATCCACCATCGGAATACAAAGAAAGGCCTGTTAAATGGTTCATCGTCTCATATCACAATTCATCAAACCAATGTATACACCTCCAAGTTATTTATTATTTATCTACAGTGGGGGAAATAAGTATTTGACCCCTTGCTGATTTTGCAGGTTTGCCCACTTACAAAGAATGCAAAAATCTACAATTGTAATCATATGTACATTCTAACAGTGAAAGACAGAATCCCAAAGAAAATTCCAGAAAATCACATCATATGAATTTATTAAAATTGATAACCATCTGATGAGGAAAAACAAGTATTTGACCCCCTGGACAAACAGCAAGTATTCTGGCTCCTACAAGCCAGTTAGTCTTTCTTTAAGACACAGCCCCAATCCGAACCAATTATCAACATCAAATACACCTGCCTCACCTCGTTACCTGTATAAAAGACAACTGTCAACACCCAAACAACCAGCATCCAACATCACCACCATGGGCAAGACCAAAAGCTTTCTACGGACATCAGGGACAAGATTGTTGATCTGCACAAGGCTGGGATGGGCTACAAGAGAATCGGAAAGCAACTTGAGAGAAAAGATCAACTGTCGGTGCAGTTATCAGGAAATGGAAGAAGCACCACACCACCGCCAACCTCCCTCGGTCTGGGCCTCCACACAAGATCTTGCCTCGTGGGGTGTCCCTGATCATGCGAACGGTGAGGAATCATCCCAAAACCACAAGGGGGAACTGATGAATCAACTGAAGGCAGCTGGGACCACAGTTACAAAAGAAACGGTTGGTAACACACACGCCGTCATGGATTGAAATCCTGCAGCGCACGCAAGGTCCCCCTGCTCAAGAAGAAACATGTACAGGCCCGCATGAAGTTCGCCATTCACCACCTGGACGACTCAGAAGAGGCCTGGAAGAAGGTGATGTGGTCAGATGAGACCAAAATAGAACTTTTTGGCCTCAACTCAACTCGTCGTGTTTGGAGGGCAAAGAACACCGAGTACAACCCAAAGAACACCATCCCCACCGTCAAGCATGGTGGTGGCAACATCGTGCTTTGGGGGTGCTTTTCAGCCAAGGGGACGGGACAACTCCATCGTATTGAGGGGAGGATGGACGGGGCCATGTATCGTGGAATTCTGGACCGACATCTCCTTCCCTCAGTGAGAGAGCTGAAGATGGGTCGAGGATGGGTGTTTCAGCACGACAACGACCCTAAGCACACCGCCAAAGCAACAAAAGAGTGGCTGAAGAAGAAGCACATCAAGGTTCTGGAGTGGCCTAGCCAGTCTCCAGACCTGAATCCGATTGAAAATCTTTGGAGGGAGCTTAAAATTCGAGTTGCCAGGCGACAACCTCGGAACCTGAACGATTTGGAGGCTGTCTGCAGGGAGGAGTGGGCCAACATCCTTGCCGAAATGTGCACAAACCTTGTCACCAACTATAAAAACCGTTTGACATCTGTGCTGGCCAATAATGGCTTTTCTACAAAATATTAACATGCTGTTTGTCCAGGGGGTCAAATACTTGTTTTTCCTCATCAGATGGTTATCAATTTTAATAAATTCATATGATGTGATTTTCTGGAATTTTCTTTGGGATTCTGTCTTTCACTGTTGTGAATGTACATATGATTAAAATTGTAGATTGTTGCATTCTTTGTAAGTGGGCAAACCTGCAAAATCAGCAAGGGGTCAAATACTTATTTCCCTGTATTACTGAGGCTGCTAACCTATATTATTGCAATAACTTATCTGCTATAATTCAACTGCTTTTTTTTATAAAACTGTAATTTTTTTTTAAACTTTTACATGTTTAGTGTTTGTTGTGATTGCTTTTGTATTCATGAAAAATTTCAAAGTGGCTTGTTTGGTGCATATTTTTCCGTGTAGCCCTCAGTCTCGGCCCTCCTTGGTGGCTGAAACGGATAATTGCATTGTTTAAAAAGTGAGTGGAATAATTATGTCTGGCGTGACCAGATATTTTATAAATATCTTAAATAACACAAAACAACTAAATGGTGGTAGGTAATACATCTGATTTCATATACTGCTTTAGTAAAAAAATATTTCCTGGCTGACGATGGGAGCAGCAGGACGCAAAAAACGAAAATGACTGTTGCTAGTCTTACCGTGCCAAGGTTGCAATAAAGGTTTCCTAAATGCCATATTTGATGTCAGCTTACAATTGATTGCATGTTTTGTGTAGATTTGGACTTTTGTTTATTCCACTTTGTTTAAACGGCGAAGCGGAGGAAGCCTAGTGACGAGTTCATAGCAACGAGTTTGTGTGTTGAATGTTACCCAGTGTCCTTTGCTGAATGGTCTCAATGTTTTATTGTTTTATTTAATGTGAATACTAGTTTACTAGAGGAGTAACTTAGTATTTGAAGTAATGCAGTAATGCAGTAATGCAGGAAGTGTGCATTTAGTTTCCATGCTTATTGTGTTTCCACAACAACGTTAGTGAGTAAATCTACTGAAATGGCCACCACACCATAACAGAGGAGTGGGATGCGTCAGATGAAAATGCATATGTCATGCCTGTAAAAAAAAAACAATGGTAGTCTGTATATGTTTGACAAGCGCAAACCAGTACAGAAGGTATTGATAAATTCTTGGGAAGGGTCATGCCTTTTTCCCAAATCGTTTTGGAGAGTCATAGACATTTTTTTACTGGTGAGTCCCAAGGTCCCAAAACTCCTCCGGTGGCCCCTTAAATAAATAACGAACAGTCCCCAATGTGATTTCTGTGAGAATTTTTTTTTTAATTCAATAGAAGGGTGTAGCAGAACAATGTGCAACTGGTTCCACACTGACTGAAGAGGCTCATTCATGGCCTAACTCAGAAGTGAGTGGCCACAGGTATGAATCCCACACTGTCCATCTATTTGTGGCCTCTATGACCTCTTACCTAACCCCCCCTGAGAGGATTGTTAGCCTCTGCCCAACTAATCTTGTTACCTTCTGTCCAACCAGCACAAAACACATTCATACCTCTGTCAATCACACTAGATCACAGACTGATATCTGTAACCCAGTAACCCATGTAAACAGTTCATCAATACTACAATGAGCCTCTGTCTTCATTATGGTACTGAGGCTGAACAATGACACCATCACTTTTATTTCATTGTGGAGTATAGTGGGAGCAGTAGATACGTTTCCTTTGTCACAAGCAATCAGGCTGATCTCTGGCATTATGAGCAGTGACTCCAAAGAAAGCTTACTTTCCCCCATTTTGAATGTGGAATATAAAGCAACTTACTGTGGGCATTTGGTAACTAACTTGAATGAATAATGTAGGTACAATGATGCAAGACACCAGGATGTAAAAGCTCATATTAAGGCCCATAGTGAGACAGCAAAATAATATTTGTAGTTTAGTGAAGTTTACCTACAGCGCTTTTATTTTTTTTATTTAAGGGGCGCAATAATAGAGAGCAGTGCGATGTGTCCTTAACCGAAATGTAGGACGATGGGAGCAGCTGTAAGGTCGATGGGCGCTAATTCTAAATGCGTAATTAAGAAACACTGCAAAAATAATTAAGCGTGCTATAAATTAATCACAGTCTGCGAATTAATTTTCTGCTTCGGGGGTTTCAACCGCACAGACAATCAGAGGGAATGGTTCATCTGGAATTAGGAATTTAAATGCCATTCTCTGGCGTAAAAAAAAAAACAATTCATTAATTAATTTGGCACTTGACCTGTTCCTGCCCTCAGTTTTTAAAAGACCATGCTCTCTGTATTATCTGTTTCATTTCAAAAGCAGGGTGCACTACGTGCGTAATTTTGGTGCCATTGCAAATTGACAAATTTGGCAACTTACCTATCGACGCTGATCACGCACAGGGTCATGATGGAGGCAGTGCAGCACATTACATCCATGCCGATGAAGATGTTGCAGAACACCTCTCCAAAAAGCCACTTGCCCCCGGTGAGGTCAGTCACTATTACAAACGGCATCACAACTATGGCCACTGACAGGTCCGCCACTGCGAGAGAGACCAGAAGGTAGTTTGAAGGTTGCCTTAGTTTCTTCACCACGCACACCGCGATCACCACCAGCGTGTTCCCCATGACGGTGACGGCCGTGATGATCGCCAACATCACCCCAATAATGATCTTCTCCGGGCGCCCGAAATCCTGCAGCTGCTCCCCGCATGACTCGTTCCACATGGTTGTGGGACTGACGGTGACCAGGACGTTGTACATGAGCTGCAGAGTGCCATTGATAACTTCGGAAATATCCTCTTTCTTGGTAAAAGTGAGCTCAATTCCCGAAGTATTGAACATCACGACAACGTTTTCTCGGAAGGGGTGCAAGGGACACCTCGCCAGTGCACTCTACGCGCATATTTGGATATGTGTAACTTGCTCTCGACTCCTGTCCAGCGGTTTTAGATCGCGACTGTTGCAGCTGCCCCACATCGCAGCTGCCAACAACTCACACAGCCTTCTTGACTGCTTTCTGTTTAGGAATGCTCTGTATGAAGTGTTATAAGTGCGCGCTCCATCCCTTCAGGGGGAAAAATAACTCATACTCCAAAAGCATGACATTTGGAGAAAAAGAAAAAAGTTATAGACTCTAAACATGCCGAAGTGCTTGTTTCTCAGTTCACTAACCTGGACAAATATAGACTGTTTGGGGAGTTGCGCTGCGCAAACCGCACCTATCAATGTGACGCATCACTTAGTACGCACAGACTGACTACGAGCCATGAGGGATTCGGCAGCGGTTTCAAAGTGGATTCACTGAGTCCAAGCGTGCAAAGCCATTAACAGTTTAGTGGTTATTTGGGCATTCTCCTAGCTGTACTCACCATCTTAATCGGAGAATAAAGATTATAGCACGAGTTTCCTTGTGTGCCTTTTTATTAATATAATCTAACGCGTGTCTATTTTATAACTGGCTGTTAGTTAATCACAAAAATCCCACATCATATCGCACACATATCTCCTCCCAAGCACACGTCTCTGTATTTTTTTATAATTGTCCGAATGAGCTGATTTGTGTTGAAAAACAGCCAAGCCTTTTTTGGAGAAAAGGAAATCATGCAGTAGAGTTTGCTTTAAAAAAAGAAAAAAAAAGAAAAAAGAAAAAGCCTGCTTTTCCCACATGCCTCTAGAATTTGAAAAAGAGACAGGAAATTAACCTCATGGCATTTTGCCAGTGCCCCCAACAAGCAAAAACCCATCAATAGAACATCTCACTCAAACTGTGAGACTCAAACTCAACCCTTACACGTTTTTTTTCTATTGTGCTGATGCCTTTCTTGGTTGCCTTGACTCCTCAAATGTAACCTCTGAAGACAAATCTAAAGAGAAAGTCCAGCACTGCTGATGATGCTGAAAGAGGACATATGGGAAAGCTTCCCAGGATTTTGGCTGCTTGCATCATCGGCCAGACAGCAACAGCTGTGGTGTGTTTGTCCCCCCCTGGCTCTGGAGGGGCCAGTGCTGTTTCCCACAATTCTCTTTATAGCCTGTCATCACTGCTCTTCCTCAGATGCGAGCCACCACAGCCATGGCCTTTTAGTCACCATTACCTACTGCTCAGTCTGACAGACAGGACAGTAATGATTGTCACATCACATTAATGCCACTGACCATTGGCAGTTTTTGCCAGACCTTCCGCTGTCAGGTACATTTGGCCCATTTACGTCAAGGAAATTACCAATGCGTAGTCAGAGGAGACAGGTCATGATTTTTAGGGTGGAAAGCCACTGAGGCAAGTTCTCAGGGCTTATGCAAAACCACCTGTCAACACGTCAGTGTCTCTTTCCGCCCTTCCGAGGGTCTAAGGAGAGGTTACACCTGCTTTGGGAGCAATAAGGAGAGACGGTTAGGAGAAAGCACGACAAGAGAAATTTAAATCAAACTGCTGCAAACAGTAGAGCTTTTCCATCTTTGTGGAAGCAGCCACATAGACCGACATTCAACCATGATTAATTTGTATCTCTTTCCGTTTTTTGTCTCTGTGTTCGTTTTGGGTCTCTTTGTGGTGGTTTTGCATGTTTCTGTAGTCGTTTTGCCTCTCTTTGTGTGCCTTTGTGGTAGTTTTGTGTGTCTTTGTAGTCATTTTGTATCTCTTTGTGGTCATTTAGCTTTTTTGTGTAGTCGTTTTTCATCTCTTTGCGGTTTTATTGCATCTCTTTGTGGTTGTTTCGTGTCTTTTTGTGGGCCCTTTCTCATCACATAGTGTTCCTTTGTGTTTCTTTGTGGTTTGGGGTCTCTTTGCGTTCATTTTGAGTTTTTTTTGTGGAGTTTTTTTTGACCTTTTTGTTCCATTTATTTTTCTTCATGTTTGTCTTTGTAGCTATATGATTGACTATCCAACAAGAAACGGTCACTTCAAAGGTGGTTCTGGCCCAGGGGCCCCCTATAGTACATTCAGTTGTAAGTTGGGATAAGTCTTGGGCTTTGATACAACCACGCTGAGACAGCTAAAAATGCAGATCTGTGTGCTCCTTTATTAAAACGTGTTTAATTACAGGAAATTACCTTAAAATGCAAAACTTGTTTGGATCCCCCTTGCAGTCCAAATCCCCGGTGGCCTGTTTGGATCTTGGGTGACTAAGACTCTGTCCAATAAACAAGCCCCATGGTAATCCATGTGACTTTTGCTCGCAAGCACTGGAACCATTCTAATTGGGCAGTAAGAACAAAAATAGTGGTAAACATGTCCTATAACAGGAACAATGCAGGCTGCCATCACATTTTACATTTTGACTTGTAATTACACCAGCATGTTGGTCATTTTCTGATGTTTAAATGTCAGAGCACAGTGCCAAAAGCAAGCCTTCAGGTCTTATCCAAACAATCTGTATTAGACATGACGGGTAATGCCATTGACTATGTTGTCTTGGAGCCCATCTGTATCTTTGACATGAACTGGCATAATGTTATCAGTCAGTCAGTTTAAGTCAAATGCTCTTTAGAAATAGATTACAACTGAAAGCAGACAGGTGGAGATTGTTCCTCTTCACAGGCCAGGGGTGATGGATAAACATTGTTTATCTCATTTTCTTGGCAGCAAATTGAGGATTTGCGAACATGACCTTAATGAAGCGACACACGGAGTAGGAGCTAATTTCATCATGATAAAAAAAATGTAAGAGAGGAGCAGAATATAGAAAAACAAAAAATGTGTTTCTGAAGTACCTGGCCGCAGAAATGACCAGTGAAAAACACATAGGGTGTTTGTGATTTTGTGCTGAACACAAAGGGAGGATCACTTCCAAATGACAAACACAAAATATTATAAAACCATGGGTTTTATTTCAATCAGCCATATAATTTAAAAGGATTTCATTCTGCTTACTATAAAACAAGCTATTTTACTAGCTTACTAAAGATGCCAAGTGGATTCTTGTATTGTCTTAAACCCCTTTATCTCAATTTCATAGCGTCTCCATGCATATATTTTTATCAACCTTTATTTAGTCAGAGTCATAGGTGAATAAAATCAGTATCAAACCATAGAACATTGATCACATCTTACATTAGTGAGGTAAACAAATCAAATCAAGCTACTGTGCATCTGCTCACCCAAAGTGTAATTGATTGAAAGTGTGATTTTGAGGGGAAAATGATCCGATAGTGATGACTTATACAGTAAAAAGTCCACTGGCAGCTTGTACAGTATGTGATTGCTTTTTACAGAAAAACAAATTTTAAAAGAGACTTTGTCTTAGAAAATAAAAGTAGGTATTCAAAATACATATTGCCGTGCATCAAAGAAATAGGTCATGTCCTGTTGTTGTTTTTTAACACATCCTAATAAATCCATTAGCAAAAACGTTAGATCATAATACATATTCATGTGGAAAAACCCATTTAAAAATCCCATTTGCTAAGTCATAGCCACAGCAACAAAAGGCCTTTAGGTTTTGCATCACTAAATATATCCTGGCTTTTCTTCTCTTAACATAGACTTTATATTCTTAGCTGTCATTAGCAGTTTTAAATGTGATTCATTTAAAAAAAAAAAGCAGAATTACAGCAAGGGTCGTGCCCTCATGTTCATTCTTAGCTTGAGTCAAAACAAACTTAAATGTTATAGATTTATCTTAAGCTTCAATGGTAAAGGCCATATTTTGACATGGAATATCTACAGTGTCATCCACCAGCTCACAAATACCAACAGTATTCCTCTCCATGTTGGCCCTGCAGACTTCTGCCATCACCGGCAACCTCCATCCAGGGACCACATATGAAAATGCTCTTAGCTATATCTGGGGTAATAAATGTATTGTTTATCGTCCCTGATAAATGCATGTATATGCAGCCATAAGCCTTTCTAATTGCTTAACTGACCTCTTGGATTGTTTCAAAAAAAAAAAAAAAAAAAAATACAGTAACATGTTAGCCTTCCTTACTTTGATTATTGCAGCTGTAGGGAGTATAAAAACGAAGTCACAAACTCCTACTGATTGCTGCTTACCCAGCGCAAATCTGAAAAGGCCTTGCTCTAATTATAATAACATAAAACCTTCCGACTGAGAAACTGTTAGCTACACTGTTCTACATTTTGCTGAGGCACCTATCCAGAGCCACATAGTGAGTAGTGAGTTACTATACAACATACATTGATTGACATGTTGCAATTACTGTTACATGACACATAATATCAAGCTTGATATATTCTGATGTTGGCTAGGCCTCATGGAGAGGTTTTGGGGACAGTGTTTAAAGTCATAATGGAAGGTCACTTTGATTCTCACATCTGTGGCAGTTACCTCTATATGTCAATAGATGGCATTACAATCATTACTTACAACAACTTACAACTTAAAACATTTACAAGCCCCACCGGGTTCCCTTTTTGTTTTTTGCTGTTTCATATGTTGTTGTCCTCCAAAGACCAAGGATTAAATGGAATCCGTTGAAGACTAAAAATAGAAAAAGGCATGTTCATCAATCTAAATATAAGGAGGAGAGTTTATTTTACGGCAGTGAACCGCACTATCCAATCTGGTAATTCCCCAAAAAACAGTAGTTGATATAAAAGGACCAAAGGAATGGTTACTTTCTGGAACAGTGATTCATTTATTCTTGCAGAGACCCAGGTGCGAGCACAAAGTCATCACCTCAATGCCGCTGGGAGTATTTCTATGATTGTTTCAAAAGAATTTAGGGCTAATTGCCAATATGCCTGGCCGCTGACCTGAAAACCAAAGCTCTGTGAGCTGTTTGGACTTTTAAGAATGTTAGTCGACCTCATTCGGCATTCTTATTAAAAAAACAAAAATGTTTTCAAATAACAAAGAGACAGAAATCTATACACATGTCAGCAGCTGACCTTGAGTAGGTGGTAAAACAGCTTTTCATCATGCTTATCTTTTAGTTGTGCCTTTTCTTATCCAAAATAAATATCTGTAGTTGTAAAGTGAGGCGCCAAGGTTCGTAAGACTATTATTACTAAATGCTCTTGAAAGCCATACATAACTGTGATACAAACTACAATACAAAATGTGGGTGATTGCCCAAAAGACAACAGTTTAATCACACAGTAACCATTTTTAGCTTTGTTTCAAGCATTTTAAATATGGACATTGTTCATGATGTCACAACCCTTATTGAAAAAGTTCTCAAAAGGGGCACAGCATCTACAGTCATTTTCAAGTCTGTGCAAGTATTGCCCAGGAACTAACTAACTAACTCTGAGCTTAATTTGTGATAGTTAATGATTTGTGAATAATCGTAAAATTGCTATCATAAATTAGATTTATTGCCACCATATGGTTAAGCCTGTCAAACATATTACTCACCATCACCAAGCTGGACAGAGATACAGTACTTGCCCCAGTGACTTTAGTGGGCTGTAATTGGCCATAAACAGAAAGTTGTGTATCTCCTAGGTTAAAATGTGTAGCCTACTGCGTAAATATAAACCATGCCATGCTAAATCATAGCCCAGAAAAAAACTTGTTTAAGACAAACAATCTGCAATTTTCATGTTGGAAATTGCCTCTAGCTGTTGTAGCTATACAATTTCATTTATAGATTTAGAGTTTTAGAATCTTTTAGAAAGTCGGTTTTGCACATTAATTACGTTGACTGCATTATTCGGGTTATATTAACATTTAGTCATTTTATCATTATTGGATTATTCCATGGTAGCTTAATTTATATGAGTCTACATTAAAAGTAGGCTACAGGACATGCAGGTCACTGACATTTACTGACTGTTGTCATGAAGTGACACGGATTTACCATTTTTGCACACAATTTCACATTTGCAACACAAACTATTGAACTTAGATTGCCAATGTGTTACACCGCCAGATGGCGACAAAACTATACCCCAATATGTGTCAATTAAAAAAAAAGATTGACAGTTCCGTAAACGAATTGTCTTGCGGCCGAAATTACTGATTATCCAATCAGGGTACGGGAGGGAAGATACCGTCTATCAACCACTTAAGTCCAGTATCAGGTGGATTCATTTAGTACAGACGTTAAGCGGCTCTGGTTAGGAATAATTGGACACCTCGTGCCAGGTGAGAGATATCTGTCTAATCAGTTATAATTTCTCATGATGTAACATTAGTAATTGTCCGTGTATTGTTCGCTAAAAACGTTTAGCTTTTTGGAAATATGTGGCTGTATTTAGTTTCTAGTGGTTGTCAGTCGGCAGCAAAAATTTTTTTTCCCCCAACACGTGTTTTGCTAGCTAACATTTCTGTTAATTTTAGCTAACTGTGGTGCCATGCTAACAACCCAATTGCTTGTGTCTAGCTACTTACTTATTTAATGGGTAAATAAAAGTACTTTTATGAAGATTAAGGGAAAACTAGTTACGGTAATGTTAGCCGTACCTTTTTTAAGTCAGACAACCCGATAATAAATAGCTGATTAGCATAACTTTATTTCTTAAAGATAGCTAATGCTAGCTTACTTGCCACGTGGTCTAGTCAACGCTGTCTTTCCAACACACCCCTCTAACGTACAACAGCTGAAATATTCTTTGCATAGCGATTAACTTGTACAAGATCGAGTGAAACATAGCTTTAGTACTTTTTCATCGAGTTTTGGGGTGATTTCCACATATACATGACAAGCTTTTTTTCCTCACGAGTTAGCTAACTTAACTGCGCACAAATCTATTAAAAAAATTATTTGGTAAGCAAAACTGCAGCCTCTTGATGAACTGAATGCAGTATGTCGGTCTATCAAATGGCTAGGCTTGAGTTGTGTATCCCAAACGTCACTTCTAATCAGGGTGGTAACTTATTAGTTTAGGCTAGGGCTGGGCGATAGGGAGAAAATCAGATATCACGATATTCTTTATCAAATACCTCGATATCGATATTGCTGCGATATTCTAAGGTTGACAATTGGTGCTTTATAAAATATCTTCACACTTAGATTTTAGATAAATAATCATCAGTAATGTAGATATAATATCTAAGTGGGGAAAAGGCAAATAATAGCTAGAACAGTTCAGAAAAGTACATCACTTTACTGTAATGCAGCCTTTAAAACAAGACAACACTTATGTCATGTCACCATATTCAAAATCCAAGATGATATCTAGTCTCAAATCACGATATTGATATATTGACCAGCCCTAGTTTAGGCAGATGTAACATTAACATGCATTTCAGTGCCTTGCTACTACACCACAGAGCTTTCATATTTGGTTCAATGACGAATAAGGGTTGGCAAGATGAGAAAATTAAAAAACTTTGAAAAGGCTTTTTTAAAGGCATCCTTGAGTTTCGTTAAAGTGTATATTTTGTGTTTTTATTTCATTTGAAATAGGATTTTCACCATTTTGTTTTTTTACTAAGGTAAGACCAAATAGACCTAAAATGTCAAGTGGTGTAACCACAAAGGAATGATTAATATTTCATCCACTACATTGTTTGTGAGTGCACTCATACAAATATAACTCCTATTTCAAAATTTCACCCAAAAATAGATTTTATTAGGATTAGTTTTAAATTTAAATGATATTTGTAATTGCAACATCAAGTGGTAGACGTGCTGGAAACTTTTGTTTTCTAAATATTCTTGGACAAATTGTGTAAAAAGTCTTAAAAAATTGTTTCTACAGTGGAGTAGAGTATTACATTTTATCAAATATTAATTTACCTGCACATTATCATATTTTCAAGAAAAATACTGGTTACCCCATTTGACACAAACCAGTTAAACCACCTGATGTGATGCTTCTATAGTCAAAAACCTTGACACTATCAAGCACTGCAATCAAAGTAGTTTATTGAACTTGGCTTTAATGTAATTTCAATGACATATTTAAATTTAAAACTCATTAAATTAAACAATTAACATCTTAACAAATTGTGTGTGTGTGTGAGAGAAAGAGGTAGATGGGTAAAAGAGAAAGGGAGAAGCAAGTCTGTTTAGGGTTGTGCATGCCCTTCAACGTGTTTACAGTTAAAGAGCTCATATTATGCTTTTTGTTTTTATTATGCTTATGCTCCAAACAGCTCTATGTAGTCCAGCCTTTACTTCAGAGACAAACGTGCGTCACTTTGTAACACACGTTATAACGCTCGCCTAGCTGCTAGCATGGCACTGCCTCATACTCTGCTTCTGACTGGCTAGCAGTACTTACTGCACATGTGCAACTCCCAACAAAGATTGAACAGAAGTAAGATGTCTCACTCTGTAGCTAAAACAGAGAGCTCAACACACAGGGTGAAAAGAGGAGCTACAGCAGTGTGCAGTACAACAAAAATATGGTGTTTTTGGAAAATTAAACCATGTAAAACTATTCTGGTACAACCTCTAAATGCAATTATTAACCTGAAAATTAGCATAATATGAGCTCTTTAACTTATTCTGGTGCATTTATCTGAATTCAATTTGAACAGCATTTTTAATATTTAAGTAACATTTTATACTTTAAAAAAAAATGTTTTAGGTATTTTAAAGCTGCTGTTCTTGTACCACATTAGGGGGCCACAGCTCAATTGCCTCATTCTATTTTATTAAATTATTGTAACTTTGCAAAGGAATGATATACATGGGTTTCTACATGCAACGTCATCACTGCTTGCGCACGCAACCGGGGGGCAGAAAGAAGACGTGTTTTGTGCTTTTGTGTAGCTAGGTAGTAGTAGCGGCATAGCGTAAGTCAAAATCCCAAGGAGTTGTTGAGTAGTTAATTGTACAAACAGAGCCAGTGATGGGTGCCTGATGTTTAACACACCTAGGAGGAACCATGCTTTTGCCAAAAACCGGCAGAGGTTATGGCTTCAAGCCATAAGAGGGGCAGATTGGGGTCATATGCAAGAGTCAGGCTCCCATTGTATCAATCAGAAAAGTTGCAGCTTGTTGTTGTTCAGCTCAGTGATATCTACCTGTCAGGGCTGTGGTACTCGAGTCCGGACCATAGACCGTTAAAGATCCGGACTCAAGACAAGTTTAGACAGCTAGCTAAAGCTACGCCGATGTTTTGCTAACGTTAGCGCAACAGCGTTAGCCTAGCCTACTAGGTACATATTACGACTACCTTCGGAGTTTACTATATCTGCGTCAACGTTGCCAACATAAGACCTGTGGCGTTAGTGCTCCTTTTGTACATAACTTTATTGAATGAAATATTAAGCTTCGCTCCTCTGAGATGGATGGGTTTTTGTTATGTTACATACAAAGCTAACTGGCTATAGTTAGCCTACATTAGCTAGCGGACATTAGCTAACGTTGCCGAGACAGTGGCAGTAGAGGATCGGCGAGCTAACCAAGACAGTGTTGTTGCCCTCTCGCCCACAATCAACCTCTGCTGCTAAAAACAATCAAACCGCAGTGATGTTTTGAAACTAACATATCGTACCTTTTCCCAGAAATCATGGCCATTATTTTAAGGCATAAACCAACCATAAGGGTACACTCAGGAGTAACCCTGCTGCTAACACGGGCTATTACATTAGCCTAAAATGATAATTATAGCCATACATATATATCACAGTAACACTGCAAAATTAAAGACCGACAAACAGATGCTACTAAAATCCTGTTTTATTTGAGTCAGCAGTTATATACAAACAAAAGGAATACGCCACTGGAATGCATGTCGACATTCTAGCAGCGATGTTTCCCCATTGGATGAATGGCAAACAGAGCTATAGCTAGCTTCCTCGTAACAAGACCTCTCCAGCTCACAAAAATTGATTAAATTGTAATCGGTCAAAAACGTTAGCTTTGTAAGACCATAAAGTATGTGTTATATAAATGCCATGACGAAATTCAAAGTGTAAATATATGCAATGTATGTTGAAAGTCTAGCCACGATGTTTCCCCATTGGAATGAATGGCAAACAGAGCTATAGTTAGCTTCTCATAAGAGAGCTCTCCAGCTCACAAACATTGATTACATTTTAATCGGTCAAAAACGTTAGCTTTGTAAGAGCATAGAGTATGTGTTATATAAATGCCATGTCGAAATGAAGCGATTAAGACAATGTGCACCGAGACAAAAATGCGTTTGCATTATCGGACCAGCTCACCAATCTGGCTTTCTGCCCCTGGTATGCGCACGCACCCTGTAATGTTTGTAAACAAGAAACCCGTCTATAGGAATTTTAATTTAAGGCTAAAATGTTTTGAAACACTAAGGCCTTGCACTATAATGACTGATTCTTAATGTGTTGGATAAATTACTTTTAAAAAATGTTCAATGTAAAATCGAATTTGTCAGGCATTCTAATGGACATATAGATCAACATATGGCCTTGGTGTAAATAATCAAACATCATTTTTACACTAAATTTGTAATTTTTATTCAAAAGAATGTTTTTCAATGTTTTACTTGGGTTATACCATTTTACATGTTAACCAAAGAACTAGGGCTGCCACCTCTTATTCGACTAATTGATTGTTTTGGTCTTAGTCGACTAAGATTTCTTTAGTCGATTAGTCATTTTTTATGTTTATTCATGCTTAATTACTTATTTCCAAGAAACTTCTGAGCACATTTATGGTAAACACAAGATTTAAAGTGGTGCTTTTGCAGGATTAATTGTGGAGAAACTCAGTTTTACAGATGGTTAATTAACTACATTTATATTGTGCTTTTCTAGTCTTAACCACCTCTCAAAGCGCACAGCTCTGTCAATTAAATCAACTAATCAATTAGTCAACAAAATCGTATAAGTGTTAGTCAACTAAGAATTTCTTTAGTCGAGGACAGCCCTACAAAGAACTGAACTTAACCTAAAAATGTCTTGACTTATATTTATCAGAGTTATTAACCTTGTGATGCAGCAGTTATGCTGATCAGGGGTCCTTTTCTCTGATGTAAGTTCCTGTCATGTGGTCTTCTTGCTGATTTTAACAAAATGGCACCTTGAGTGGTGGTTACACCACCTTGACATTTCAGGAAGCTAGCATGACTGACAGGATTCCCTAAATTATTAAAATAAATAACCATTATTTTAAAATATATTGTAAATGCTAGGGTTGTGCCGATGGACGATATCATCCACGGGAAATTGACAAGTGCGTCGGTCTTAAACTAGCAAAGACACAAAGACAAGACATAGGGCTCCTTAAGTGGAAGCTTCTTTTTTCCCCCTTTACGTGCAACCTGTTTGTGAAAAAGACCATCGCTTTGAGAAGACTGGATTGGCTGTAGTGATACATTCTCTCTTTCTATCTCCCTGTCAGCTGTAGCTCGCTCTACCTTCTAGTAACGTTGGACAGAACGGTCTCGAGTGAGAGAGAAAAAAGCGTTAACGTGGAACGCTATCACACTTTCCTTTCTCCCCTCATTGGACTAAGTTTGTCGACACTACTCTGTGCGTGCATCAATAAGTAAGTCTGAGGTCCTGTAGGTACGGGACGATGTTATGCAGGATTTATGAATGTACGTTAGCAACAGTAGGCTAATTCACGAGGGTACTATTTTATGTGTGAGCTACTATTGCACATCTGTTCATGTGCGCTGCAAGAGTTATGTTTCTGTTTATTGAATGCGAAAATGTGACTACACGTCGCGGCGATGCACGTCTCTCGGCCGTGGCTCGGTAGCATTGCATTCCCCTAGGCGAAAAATCTATTTAAATGAATTAATTTGAATTTTTTGTTGCGGGCGATTTTAAAAAATAAGTAAATCGAGTTTTTGTGTAATGGCGCATTTTTGGCTCCCGGAGCTTCCGTAGCGTTAGTTTCACATAGCAGTATGGCAAGCAACAACAACATCATAGCACACATGAAACAGCAACAGCAAGTGACAACATGGCTACCGGTGAGAGTGGGAAGTTTGTTCCCAAGAAAGGAATAAAATCATCTGTTGTTTGGAACTGGTATGGGTTTGCTGCGACAGACGTGGAGCAAGAGACCCCACGCTGCAACATTTGCCTAAAGCCCATCGCAGTCAAAGGCAGCAGCACCACTATTCCAACACCTGAAACGGAGACATCCAGCGGAATATGAAAAATGCCAGTCTTTCCGAGACGAACAAAACCGCAGTGACCAACAAACCTTAGCTAAAAAACAGCTAACTGTAGCCGAATCCTTTGCACAAGGCACCGCATATGACAGGAAAGGGGCACGGTGGAGAACAATCACCGAAGCGGTCGCATTGTACATGGCCAAAGACATTAGTGATGTGCGATACCACTAAATTCCTATTTGATCCAATACCAAGTAATACCCAGGCTGGTATTGCCGATACAGATACCGATACCAATACTTTTTACGTATTTTATTTGTAGTGTGATGTGACAACTAGTTTAAAGTAAAAAAAAAAAAAAAAAAAAAAAGTAGGTTGTAGGCTTACCAATTCCAAATTATAGCTGCATAATGACAAGACAATAAACTACTCTCATATTATTTAATTATAAAGAAAATCTCAGAGACTTGTACAGTAAAACAGGTTGAAAATAACACACAAATTTGACTCTTAACCTCTTGAAAACCGTTAACTCAAATTGTTTTCACAAAACATTCATGTTTACAAAAAATAAAATAAAAATAGGCTCCCCTGGCCAGCTCCGTCACAGAGCCGCAGTGCACACACATCTGACCGGCGGAAGGAGAAGTAGTTTCTTCCCCTAACCGGATAGAATTAGACTTTTCTGGTGACAACAAGTTACTTATGATAACATAAACACTCACTCCAAATTACTGAGTTTAAATATCGATCTTTTTATACGAGAATCAATACTAAAGCAGGAGACAATGGGATCGTAAATATTGATACTTTAGTATCGAGCCGCACATCACTAAAAGACATGGTACCCATATATACCGTGGAGAAGACGGGGTTTATTAATTTGATTAAAACCTTAGACCCCAGATGTGAGCTACCCAGCCGCAAGTACTTCAGTGAAGTCGCCTTGCCCCAGCTGTTGGTTTAAGTTGTCTGCCGTTTGTACTTATTGCTTTCCTTAATAAGTAGGGAGGAAAATTGGAAAAAAATCGGAAATCGAATTTGGTGACTCTTTTGTTTTTTTTTTCTACAGAAAGTTGCCAGATTTGTCGCTAGTTGCTTTTGTGAAAAAAAGTCGCTATGGGGATCTGAAAAGTCGCTAAGTTGGCAATACCGCCCGCGACGCACACACCAGCACACAAGTATAAACATCAGACCACTTACGTAGGCTACGGTGAAAGCTCCGAACTTCCTGTGGAAAGCATAGCCTAGCCTACTTTTTGTGTTTAATCCAGGGTCTGACTTTTAATTTTTTTTAAAACTGAAGGCATTTAATGTTCAAAATAGTATTAATAAATATTTGAATATATTTGAATATTAATAAACAAACAAACTTTGAATATGATTTTTGGGCAAAAGTCAAAGCCTTAATAGTAGTAGAAAAAAGATATGAGCGCCCCCATTAATCGCCAATTATTCTCTTAAAATTAATTAAAAAACTCTTTAAAATATGGCCTCTAAAAAAGTATGTATTGATGTAATTGGTCTGTTTTTTTAATGTAATGTATTTAAATTTAATTTAACCTTTTTATGGACACAAAAAAATGGTGTCACGTCATTGACCCATTTACCGTTATCTCTGAATAGAAGATGCACATTGCATTGAAATGTTTGTCATTACAATTTAGTGTGCATGGTTAGGCCTGTCGCGATAGTCAATAAATCGAGTTATCGCATGATAAAAAAAAACGAGCTCGATAATTTTTCCGGCCGCGATAATTTCCATTTGCATGCTTGTTTATTTTCCTCATCTCTCCCTCTCTTTCTCTACCAAAGAGACTGGAGGACCACTCTCGGTTCCTTAGCGTAACGAGGAGTGAACCCTCTTGTCAGTCGCATGGTCTTTGTGTGGGCGGTAGGCTACTCCAGGCGGAGAGAGCGAGAGAGTTGGAGCAGGGTTTCCTGCAGCACTTTGCAGTTAAGGCGCCGTCAAAAAAAAAAAAGTATATGAGTGACATCCACCGTGTTACTCTGCGTCCCGTTTTCTTCCTTTCATTCCAAACCACACAGCTGACAACCTGCAGGTGGAGACTGTGGAGACGGGCTCGGACATACACGCCGCTGTAGACTCGTCAGTCTCGCAAGCGGTTTCAGGAAAGTGGCTGCATGTGTCCGACAATGCACAGAACATTAACGGTACAAGCCTACAGCTGTCCGCGGACACGGAGTGTGGAAAGTATGTCAGAGTGTGTGTGTGTGTGTGTGTGTGTGTGTGTGTGTGTGTGTGTGTGTGTGTGTGTGTGTGTGTGTGTGTGTGTGTGTGTGTGTGTGTGTGTGTGTGTGTGTGTGTGTGTGTGTGTGTGTGTGTGTGTGTGTGTCGGCCCGCAGCTCCGACCTGCAGAGGAGCAGAAGCCGCACCTTCGCCAAAATGAAGACTGAAAAACAGAACTATTTTGGTACATTTACTCGCCACGTGGCAGATAGCCATACATATAGATTTTATTTATTAATTATATATTATTTAAATGTAATATTTAGTGTTAAATAATTGTAAAATGTAGTACAGAGTCTCTAGTCTGAGAACTTACGTGTCACAAATGGCAATTCCACAACTGTACATCAGCGTGAAAGACGACATACCAAAGGAGATCAAAGACATATTGTGGATATTTAAAATGTCTTCCAGTTCCAGTGTTAAATATTCTTTAGAAATAAAAGTGTATTGATCTTTGAAAAGGTGTACCTGTAGTAGTATTATTATTATTATTATTATTATTATGACATTATCATTATATTAGATGCAAATGGTCTCTCGATGACAATATTATCGTTTATCGCAATAATTTCTGGGACAATTTATCGTCCAGCAAAATTTGTTATCGTGACAGGCCTATGCATGGTTTTCTTTGGTAGTATACCATATGGGACATGCTGCTAACTTTTTTTCCTGTGGGTGTTTCCCTGCAGTCAACCCATTTTGTTTCAACTGGTTATAAAAAGAACTTGACCAAATGGATCAAAAGAAACCACCTGATCTTAGTAGTATGTTGAGCATGCCTTGGCTGGGACGCAGAGGAGGACTCCAGCCTCAGGACCCGGCTGTAGGGCGCAGTAGAGGGCTGCTGCTCTCTTCCGAGGGGCCTAATATAGGCCGAGCCAGAGGTTTCCCCACTCTTGGCGATACCCCACGAGGGCGGGGAGTAACTCTACCCATTACGGAACCTGTGGTTGGCCGAGCCAGAGGGCTGCTCTTCCCAGCAGCTGAACCAAAGGTAGGGGTGGCAGGAGGTGCAGTCATGCCTAGTCTGGAGACGCAGCACAGACCGATGGCTCCACATGAAACCCAGACGCAGCACCAAACAGTGGAGACCTCTGCTTCAACAACAAAAGAGGTTAGAAAAAAAAAATTTGTATCTGCAGATACTGCACAATTTGCATGTTTTAATTTTCTGAATATTTTGCTGTACATTAAGAGCTGCTAAGGATTTTGTCTGCTTAAAGGTTGACCTGCCTACCTTCGGTCAAAGATCATCACTGGTCTCAATGTTCAGAGGAATGGGCATTGAGCCATCATTGACCTCGTGGGGAAGAGGAACACCACCAATAGGTATTTATTTATTTATTTATTTTGGATTTTAGGGGAAAAACTTAAACAGGAATCGGACAGATTATTGGTAACTACTGTGCATTAACAATGTCTAATTATAAGGACTTACACATCATTTGAAAAAACATTTTTGCATGCTTCTCTGAGAGAATAAACAAAACAATGTTACAGCTACTTGTAATATGTGCCCAGGTAGTGTATTAGCCACGGACATCTTATTTTGTGTGATATGATTATTTATTTTTTGAGAATATTTTTGGTGTTATTCTTAGCTATCACTAATGCAGTAACTTCCTTAGATGGGGAAGAGTATTAGATACAATGCATTCAGCTTTGACACCCTCTTGAAGCACAAAGAGTGCAAGAGGATCTTGATAAACAGAAAATGTGCATGGAATATAATTTCATTTTTTAAACAAATGCATCAATTCCTATAATTTTGATATTTTATTAAAAAAAATATATATATGAAATAAAGTATAATTTTATGGCAGTAAAAATCAGGACCATCAAGAATACAAAGCCAAATGTTACATGTTGTGTGTGTGCTCTTTAAAAAGCTGTTCCTTCAGTACAAAAAGCCCCACTTCATTCAATAATGACAAAGCCATTCCTCATGCTTACCCACATGTGCACACTTTGTTTTCCCTCTTTCTGTCTGGGAAGTTGCAATAAAAAAAACATTTAACCCTTGTGTTGACTTCGGGTCACATTGATCCGTTTTCAATTTTTGTTTTATATCAGAAAATATGGGACGTAGAAATAAGCGCTGAAAATGTGTAGAATAAAAATGTGGAAAAAAAGGCGTCAAATGTTTTTTCCAAGGTTGACGGGAAGATAACACAAGGGTTAAACATCAAGACCCCCATTTACCAAAGGCACGCAGCGAGCAAACCTCAATGGGCTGGCACACGTCGATCCATTCAGATCAACTGCTAATGCTAGTTTAACCCGTGTCACTGTGTACTGGGTTACATTATGTTGTAGGAAGAGGAGCAGCTGGAGATTTGGGTGATGCAAAGTTGCAAGATGCCCCCGTAGGTGTCATCAGCAGCCCAGAAAGCTTCAGCCAACTTGAAGAGGTTATGGGCAGAGGCATCAGGTAGGCAGAAGAGCTCACTAACATACACTAAATATTAGAAATGGCTGTCGGTATAATACAACACCACCACAAACTATATCCTCCAAAAATGACCATGAAGTTGAATCTAAACCTTAAAGGTGCAATATGTAATACTGACAGCTAGTGTTTAAAATAATTACTGCAGTACGAATTCAAAATGCTGGAGAGAATCGTCGCCCCCCGCCCCCTCCTCCCCAGACTCGAAGTTCACGGAGGTTGCCAGGCAGAGACCGCAGCATCCACAGCTATGTTGCTAGACGCTTGTCTCACATAGCCAGACATTACTTCACAGCACAGCGAAGTAGCTAACGTTAGATGATGGCTATATTGACAGTCATAAAAGCCAATGCTCACGTGGAGCTCTGTACAGACAGATACACTTTTTCGGCTTAGAATAACAGCGGGAACCGCTAAAACGCAACAACCTCGCCGTCCTCTCCACCCGACGGACCGACACACTTCCTAGGCTTAGAATTACGGTAGGAACCGCTAAAAATAACTCTACTTTGCCGTCCTCTCCACCCGACTGAATACACTTTATTGGCTTAGAATTAAAACGCACTGCAAACTCACGATCCTCTCTTCCCAATTTACAGCCCCCCCTCTCTTGGCTTAAAATAACTCACCGTTGTTGGCCATGGCCGCTGAACAGGTTACACGTGAACAGGTTACACGTAAACAGCCGTGGCACGCTTGCCTGGTCCTCTGGTAACGTTAGCAGGGTTAGCACGGTGGCGTTAGCCAGGACCAGTCGGGATCACTTTACTGGCTATGTTTAAATTGTTTTTGCGAGTAAACCAACTCGGGTACTCTAGCTATATATTTCAATGTGAGTACATAAATGTTGAAATGACATTGATGAAATGACCGCCCCTTGTAGCCATGAAAAATTAGCCTGAAGCTAATGCTTACCTGTTCAGGAGGAAATTAGCCAACTCTCTGTCCTTTTGGGCTCTAAGCTGTCTCCATCTTTCAAATACATCTCCAGTATTTACTAGGGGTGGTACGGTTCACAAAACCCACGGTTCGGTTCGTATCACGGTTTTAGGGTCATGGTTTGTTACGGTTCTTGTTGTTTTTTCTTTTAATCTTTAACACTCCAGAAATGTACTTCAGCATCTATCTATCTATCTATCTATCTATCTATCTATCTATCTATCTATCTTATCCACAATGTAAGATACAGTATTAAATTATATAGTTATATCATGTAATCATGCACAAACTGAATTTGACTCGACTTTAAGCACATTATTGGGACCATCTCTGAGGAAAGCTAGCTGAGATTTTGATACAGCAAGAGGGAAGACATTGATGATTTCAACATGCTTTTCATTTATTTGGCAAAAAAAGGAGAATGTGTATTGCCATCTACAGGAACTTATGTGCCTTTTTAGCACATGAAGATTGAAATATTACAGAATATCAATTGAAATAACTTGCATTTATCAAACTGCCAACTTCAGTGTAGCTCTTACAAAAATGTATCCTTTAAAAGTAAAAGAGGAACTCTTAAAGCTCTCTTTTGAATAAGTCAGAATACGTTAAATATAAAACCATTTCCTATCCTGGGCTGGGACACACATTCATACGGTTTGATGAAGTAGCCTACTTGTTGGACTTATCATTGCACTTACAATAACGAGCGTAGCTGTCAGGTCCTCCTGTATTGTGTGTGTGTGTGTGTGTGTGTGTGTGTGTGTGTGTGTGTGTGTGTGTGTGTGTGTGTGTGTGTGTGTGTGTGTGTGTGTGTGTGTGTGTGTGTGTGTGTGTGTGTGTGTGTGTGTGTGTGTGTGTGTGTGTGTGTGTGTGTGTGTGTGTGTGTGTGTGTGTGTGTGTGTGTGTGTGTGTCGGGGAGAACCAGACAGGATCTTAACTGCAGCTGCTTTACAGACTAGAGTGAAAAAACGTTACAGCGTACATTGATGTTAAAAAGTATATAGTTTGACGGGACGGTCTGAAATGTTTTGCACGGTGTTTCGCTGTACGTTTTGTTGGTAACTCGTCCACACCTCTTCTTTCGCGGGAAAGGGAAACACACTGGCTACATTGCGCATGCGTCGAACCGTGCGGCACGCTCCGAACCGAGACAAGCGGACCGAGCGGTTCGGATGTTTTTTCATGAACCGTACCACCCCTAGTATTTACCCAGGGTGTGTTACGTCTCTGGTCGAGCAACTGTTAGAAACATGCCGGTTATTTTAGGTTGGGTAGAATCCATCTCCGTTGATCCTGATTGTTTGTTTGCTGCTTTCATGGCTGTACTAACGTTACAGCTGTAGTGCGCTGGGTTTACGATTTTACAGGTATATCTGGCAACCCGGCATATATCTGGCTGTCAAACTGGGCCGTTGATAACAACACAGAGGCCAAAACACAAACGGAAAAAAAAAAAAAAACAGGAGAAAACACTGGTATTAGCATTGTTGTCAGAAAAGATATAGTATTTCAACTTGGCATGTTTCCTTAATATCTGATTATCTGGCTGCAATGTTTTGTTTTTTATTAATTTTTTAATAAAAAACAAAACATTGTAGCCTTTTATTATGGTAGGATTTACTGCGACGCTGTTATATTTTAGTGCATTAGTTTTAGCTAGGTGTGCCTAAGCCTAAATACCTATATTGTGTGTTGGGCTGTGAGGTGCTGCTTTTACTACGTAGTGGAGCAGTAGTTTGTTGAGCTCTTTGTTTCTTTTTTGACTCGAGTGTACAGAATTTTAAATACACATGTTCTCACAATGATTAGTCTTAAGTTTCCATTTGAGGGCATTACAGGTTTCCTGTCAAAAAATATTTGCAATAAAATGTGATGTGCCTTTAGAGCTATGTAGCTTATATAAATATATTGCAGAAAGGATTTTCCCAATAAATCCCATCCTTTTAGAAAATCATTGATTCAGAGTTATTGCAACCATTGTCAGTATTGGAAAAACTGATATGCAACCCTGGCTACTGTGGAATTTGACCAGTTTCAGTTTCCATGGCCGAGGTTTGTCCCATCAGACGATGGTAGGGCTTGGAAGAGCAGCGATGCCTCACCTTGGAGTAGGAAGAGCACGCCAGCTACCTCTTTCTCCTGGTCATGTTGAGTCTGTTTCTGAAGCCTGTGAGCAACAAGCAGTCCTACACCCTCAGACTCCCCCCTCAGGTAGGAAAACAATCATGAAATAATGCAAAACAATGTTATTAATATGAACATAAGTGACAAGAAATTCAGAAAAAGTACAAGATTTAAAATGCAAATGTTTTGAAGGAACCGTGCCCCTGTTGCCCACCCCTCAAGAGGTGATGGAGCTTTCTGCTGTTGCACCAGCAAAGATGGAGCTGAAAATGGAGGCAGTCCGGTAAGTACACTTGTCTGTTTTGGATTTATCTCTTAAGGCCTCGCCTAGGTTTGTGTACCTTTTCACATCTGAACCAATACTCCCGATACAGGTACCTGAAATTCTGTTCCCCGTACCAAACGGTACTTTTTTCGAAACCACCGTTGTACCTGCTCGTCTCAGAGGAAGTGTAATGTCAACAGCACCACGACTGCTTTCGGCTCGCCATTAATACATCGCAGTAAATGGTGTCTGCGTGAAGTTTAGAAAAACTGTAACCACACTTGAAACCACTTTATCGGCATTGCTGCGACTCATTGTGACTTCAACAAAACTGCGTAAAAATGTAGTTTGCGCCGTCAGCCCCTCTGCGCGTGTATGCCTGACCTCTGCTCTCTGTCAATATGCCGAGAGGACAGATGAGCTTGCGCTTACTCTCAGGTACCAAAATTTGGCATTGTTTTGATTTTACGTGAACCAATACTCTGTAGTACCGACGTGATTTGGTCGGTACCGGTAAAAGTACAGGGTTCGATACCCAACCCTAGCCTTGACACACCAAGGTAAACTCAAGCTGCCATTATGTGTCTATAGCAAACTATACTAAATTTGTGATTTCAAACACCAGGAGGATGACAGCAGAGATTTATTGAACCAAAATAGAGAACATGTCTATTATAAAACTGCCAAACTGCAGGGATACGTTGCTTTGTCACAGAAAAAAAAAGTTACCCTCACATAGAGCTGAGCAATATATCGATATTATATCTATCGTGATATAAGACTAGATAACGTCTTAGATTTGGGAGATCGTAATATGACATTGTGTTGTCTTTTCCTGGTTTTAAAGACAGTAAAGTGATGTCATTTTCTGAACTTACCAGACTGTTGTAACTGTTCTATTACTGTCTACTTAGTCATTATATCCACAATACTGGTGATTATTTATCAAAAATATCATTGTGTAAATATTTTCTGACGGCGCCAATAGTCAACACTACAATATCGTTGCAGTATAGATATTGAGGTATTTTGTCAAAAATATTGTGATATTTGATTTTCTCCATATCGCCCAGCCCTACCGTCACAGCCCTAGAGTCTAGCATATCTGAAGCTTAATTTATGTGTGTAATCGATACATTACTCGTCCACCTATTTTTCTGTACAATGGATCAGGGTGCCAGTGCTAAACAAAGCAAAATTTTACATTCACAATTTGTTTTGTGAGCATATGATTATAAATAAAGATGCATAGAGCTTACATGTTGGCTGTGAGCAGGCTTTTTAGTGTGTGTGTGTGTGTGTGTGTGTGTGTGTGTGTGTGTGTGTGTGTGTGTGTGTGTGTGTGTGTGTGTGTGTGTGTGTGTGTGTGTGTGTGTGTGTGTGTGTTGTGTGTGTGTGTTCGTGTGTGTGTGTGTGTGTGTGTGTGTGTGTGTGTTGTGTGTGTGTGTGTGTGTTCGTGTTTGTGTGTTCAAGTACATTTTTACAGATGCAAAGTAGAGCTGGGTGATATGGAAAAAAATCACATTTTTGACTAAATATGTCTATTGTGGCGATTTTGTAGGGTTGCCTATTGTTGCTTTCACAAAATATTAACACAATGAAAAGTTCCTTTATTTTCTGTGTAGATGCACCACAAATCACCGCAGTAGTCGAGAATGATTTCCAAATAGAGCTATTTATGTCATCTTCATATCGCAATAAAAAATATTGCTATGTATGTATAATAACTGCGCAACATGGTCTATTATTATAAATCCATGGACATGGTGAGCAAGCTCTGGCTAAACATCCCAGCTCGAGCATGAATCAATCAGTTGTCAGGAAAGAAAACAAAACGTCTCACACCGTTAGCTCGTCGGTTAGAAGTGCTGAAGGTCTGACCAGAGATGCTGACAAGTTGACAGACGAAGCAGAGGGCAGTGGGGCTGAGGTTAGCACAACAAGTGGATCGGTCTAGTGTAATGAAACGGCGGAGCTGGAAGACCCGCCTGAAGGTTCTCTATCAGCTAGCAACGGAGAGAAATTAGACAGGGTTTGCGTTGCTCCACCTTCGTAGGGTGTGTGTGTGTGTGTGCGCGTGCAGTGTTTCCTCTAGGATTATTTTTAGCAGTGGGGGCAGATCTGTCGGAACCCCCGTCCCGCGCCCCGCCGCCAAATGTTTTATGTATTAAACGGAATGGACACTTCGCTGCAACACAAACAAATATATTTATTCACGCACAATGAGGCATATTTTAATTTTGTTTTGATTGAACTGTATTTTTGAGGAACTGTAGGTCTACAAAATGAATTGTACAAGAAATTCTTCATAGGGAAACCAAAACCCAAAGTAGGCTATAGTTCGAAACTATTCATAATGAAAAAAGTTGGCAGCCTTGCTGTGTGCATTAGATTTTTCTTGGCTTTTGGAAAAATAACTCCAAGGCTCTGTTATAGGGGAATTCAGAAAGAGGTAGCCCATTAATGCTGACTAGCAAGCATGCTGCTAGATGGTACCCCTGTGGCCTGGATGGTCATTTTGACCGTTTTGAAATTTATATGTGTAATAACTTTGCTAAATAAAAAAATACAATCCTGCTGGTACCTGACTTTTCCTAAAATAGTCTGTATTTTCATTTAAAATTGTTTTTAGGCTATATACATTACACAAAAGGCAAAGAAAACACTATCACTTTTACCAGTTTTGTTTTTAATCTTTTGCGTGGTTGAAGATGCATCTTGGTTGCTTACTAATAATCATAGTCTCTGTCAGAGAAACGTAACTAGCGGTCTCGAGTAACAAGTGTGGGCATTAAAGGCATTAAGGTGGCAACCTAAGTGGGCAGAAGAGAGAGAGAGAAAGAGGAAGCAGACGTGTTGTAGATGCAACTGGAGCAGAGTTAGTGGTTATTCATTTTATAACGTCGGCCCTGGAGGTAACGAGTCTCCCCTGGTTTTCTGATCACGGTCGGAAACGAAGCGATCAGGAGAGGTTAACCCATTGAACATTTTAACAGCTTATTAACGTGCGCTTGTTTCCCCATGCGCTGATGCGCTCATCTGTTGACCTTTCCGAATGCCTTCATACAGTTGCTTAATAAAAAAGGGCTTTCCACACAAACTAACGTAGCCTACATGTGTCATTAGCCTAGTATGAGGGAAAAAAATTTGATTTTAACTGTGTTGGGCTCGGACACAAATTTCTTAATGCCTGTCTGGCTCGGGCCGGTTCGGTCACGGCTCTGTCGGACGGCCGGCTCGGACAAAAAAATCGGCCCGATCCGGACTCTAGTGGGCATCCCCAATGGGCCGAAGGCAAAGCCAGAGTCGTAACGCAGGCTACGGCGTAGATGGACTCTGTTCTTAATCAAAAGAAAAGCAACGGGCGCTCGCTCTGTGGAAGGCGCGTAGCCTAGATGGCCGGTAGCTGTCTACATGTTCATATAACTTTATACATGCTACAACTGTCTGGAATCATTACACACATCCTCTCCAAGGAGTGCACCAGCTGTAAAATGTCCCGGAGGAAGTTCATGCAGCAACTGGCAGAAGAGCGCAGAGCGGAGTTTATGGCGCACGTTCCGAGCTGCGCTGCGCACCGCAGCAGACACCAAAACGGAGGCAATGCCAGTTAGGTTAGGTTATAAATGTTCAAATAACATAGCCTACTTTTAATTGTTATTTGGCTGGAATTATGTTGAATGAATTTCCCCCAATATGTTTCGGGACATGAATGTATGAAATAATCACGGTATAGCCTACTACGCCATGATATGATATCAAGGGCGTTGTATAGAATCAACAGCCACGTGCAATTTAGCTAGCAGGTGAAGGTGAAACAAAAAATGTGCAAGCACTATAGACTAATACAGGCTCAAATAAACTGACAATATAAGTTAGGCTATACGACTTACAGTTCTCAAGGATGCACACATGCAATCTCAACCGGGTCCTCCGGACAGCCAGTCTCTTTTTTTTCTTTCTCCCTTTTCTCTGAGTGGCACGCGTGCCTACTTGCGTTGTGAAGCGTGTGTCCACGCTATTCTGCGACTCTCTAACAATCACTGCCAATAGACGGCTTTTTTCTGATACCGTGGCGGAAGAAATCTAACCGTGGCGGACCGCCACTTGCCAATCAACATAGAGGAAACACGTGTGTGTGTGTGTTGGTGTGTGTGTGTGCGCCGAACTCTGAATGAAAAGCTCTTTTTATTTAACGGTTTTATTTTATACTTTATATTTGAAAGCCGGCCAAAGCTTGGCACTTTGCAGTTTTTAGTTGCAAAAGTTTTTATTTTTCTATGAAGACATATAAAGTAATATCAAACTACATTTAATTTGTTTCTTTTCTTTTAAATTGTATGTCTACTGCAATCACATGGGAAAAGTAACCACATTTACATACTGTTAATCATATCTTGAGCCTAAAAATCGATATCAAATCGTGGCATTTTTTTGAATCGTGCACCCCTATTATCTTATCTAGCCTATATTATCCTATCAATTTTTAATTTCAGAGCGTAAGAGCTCTTCAGCATGGTGGCCCAATGGTTAGCACTGTGGCCTCACAAGAAAGTTCTGGGTTCCAATCCAGGTCGTTCCGGGCCTTTCTGTGTGGAGTTTGCATGTTCTCCCCATGTTTGCGTGGGTTTCCTCTGGGTGCTCTGGATTCCCCCACCATCAAAAAACATGTACTAGGTTCTCCAGGCCCTCGATCAAGGCACTGGCTCAGATCTGGAGTTGATCATACCCACTGCTCCCTTGAGGGATGGGTTAAATGCAGAGATTGAATTACGCATAAAGGTACTTTATTTTCACATACACATAGTATGTGTATGTGACAATAAAGTACGTTTTACCTTACAGTACCCTTTACCTTCATGCAACAAATACTTTATTGTCTTATGTTATTAGTATAAATACACCTTACAAAGCTATTGTGTAGGGCTGTCCTTGACTAAAGAAATTCTTAGTCGACTAACACTTATACGATTTAGTCGACTAATTGTTTAGTTGATTTAATTGACAGAGCTGTGCGCTTTGAGAGGTGGTTAAGACTAGAAAAGCACAATATAAATGTAGTTAATTAACCATCTGTAAATCTGAGTTTCTCCACAATTAATCCTGCAAAAGCACCACTTTAAATCTTGCGTTTACCATAAATGTGCTCAGAAGTTTCTTGGAAATAAGTAATTAAGCATGAATAAGCATAAAAAATGACTAATCGACTAAAGAAATCTTAGTCGACTAAGACCAAAACGACCGATTAGTCGACTAATAGCCCTACTATTGTGAATTAAATATGATTGTGGAATATTATAATAAAATGTTTTATTAAATACAGGTAATGTTAATGGCAAATAATTCTTTTCTCAAGCCTAACCGCTGCACTGATTTTCCATTATATGGCTGTGAAGTTGGCATTAAATTTCATCCTAGGTGGTATTAAAATGTCTTAAATTTAACTTGTAGAATCCTGGGGCTAGCCTCCTGCCAAGAAAATGGACAATCCATCCAGGTTTTTGGTTGTTGCTGAAACTGCATGATTAATTGTTTTTTCAGCTTCAAAGTCCACTTGCTGTCGCATTGATGGATCATAGCTAAGGCAGCTCGTTTAGAATCGGCTTTGCAGTTTTGTTGCATATAGCATAATCAGTTCTAGGGTTTGGGTAGACCTGTGGAGACCTAGTCATCACTTAAGCTTTACAGATAGAAAATGTAAACTTGACTGTCTTGTTCTGAAATAATCTTTTTGTGCATTTATATTTTCATCTGGTCAGTGAGCCAACTAATAAGGCTGGAACAAAAGGAGCTCTTATAAATATTGGCTCAAACCACATCACGATTCGTTGCAAGAATGAAGCTGTTTATCAGTACCATGTTACATTCACGTAAGTATCAATAATTTGTGCTTTATTTAACAACTGTTCAGCAAATGACTGGAAATATGTAATGTCTAGTTTCAGTTTAAAAATAACAAAGCTAAAATTATACTGAAGCAATACTGTTATTAAAATCACAGACTTGCTTACTACAAGGCTATTTCAACTGTTTAAATCAATATTGTAAGCTGATAATGGTATTTGGGAAAGTGCTCTATGTATTGAGTATTTTCAATATTATTTTTCAGTCCAAATGTTGAATCAATGGCAATGCGTTTTGGCATGATGAAGGATCACCGTTCAACGACAGGGGAAGTAATAGCTTTTGATGGCTCTATACTCTTTCTGCCTGTTAAACTGAAAGACGTAAGTATCCACAGTTACTATTTAGTTGTGTGGCTAATTGACTAAGGTGCGTGGGACAGGTTGTAATTTTTAGTTTATGTAGTTGATTGAGTTCCTACAAATGTCCAAAACTACCGAGTCTTAAGAGTGTCAGTTTAAATGTATTGAATTTTCATTATGCAGCAGAACTATACCGTGAAATATGTCACATTATTGAACTAACACTGTATTCCTTTTTTTTTTTTTTTTTTTTCAAACATTTTGATGGCATGCAGGTGGTTGTTCTCAAGAGTGTTAGACGAACCGATAACGAGGAAATACAAATACATATCCAGATGACAAAGATTTTGCCACCTAACTCGGATCTATGCATTCCATTCTACAATGTGGTGCTCAGGAGGTATTTAAAAAAACTGTTCACTGTTTGTTCAAAGATGATTATGACAAATAATCAAATTGAAAGACCTCTATTATAGATGTTCTACTATATGGTGTTCTGCTATAACTACATATAATTTGCACTGAAATAAAAGGTGATAGCAATCTTCTACTTGACCTGTGAGATTAAGAATTTAAAAAGAAAAATGGTGTAATTGCCCTCCATCCACTTACAAACAATAACATGATTTTAATAGTTTAACATCTTTTCTGTTAACTTTCTTACTTTTAATAAAGAGCATTCAGCCAGTCAATTGCTGCTTATCAGTTTCTAGGTTGTTTTCTCTCTTAATGTAACCACTAAAGGCATGTTCACATTGGCCGGGAAGCATGTATTTTGCATTTGCGATGAGTTTGATCGCTGGATCATTTGCGTTTGCGCAACTCGCGTTACCCGCTGGTGTAGAGCTGTAGGCACCAACAACGTTTTTCTGTCATCAATGTACCCGAAATAACCACTATTGCTGCTTTGAACCTGTTGTGTAATAATAATGTTTACTGACGGAGCAAAAAGCATGGGAATGTTTACTGCCTCCCCAAGTCAAGTCAGCTTTATTGTTAGATGTGCTATACATGCATGACATACGGCACAAATGAAATTTCAGTCCTCTCGGACCCACGGTGCAAAATGCAATAAAAAATAAATAAGTTTCTATAAATAGAAAAGACAGAATAAAAAAAATCAACAATTTAACATGACATAAAAATAAACAATCAACTATCAACCAGACGTACAATCAAGGCACTTGAGTATTTAAAATAAATAGGATAAATAAAAAGTATTTAAAATATTTAAACAGGTGAGGTAGAGCGGTGTAGTGCAATAATTATCAAGCAGGGGGAAGTGAAATGTGCAGTCCCTGAGTTCAGAGTGTATGAGTGGTGGGGGGGGGGTGCAGTCCTATTGGACCCCCTCTGCCCAGGGGCAGGCTGGGCAGAGGAGGAAGTGAGGAGGGAGGGAATGACGGTAGAGCAGGGAGGGAGTTCAGTCTCCTGACAGCCTGGAAGTAAACATTATGTGTGGATGACTGCCACTTCCGGCGCTACTTTTCTTTTATTGCAATAAATGGATAAAAAGTATGCTGATAACATTAAGATGACTATTTGTAAGAAGTCTGAATTCATACCTTATCAGGTCTGTCCACAAGAAGGCAATCAAAACTTTTATTTTAAGTTTGTATCAATCTGGGCTATGCTAACATTGGAACAACATACATATATATATATATATATATATATATATATATATATATATATATATACATACATACATACATATAATTTCAGAATTTACTATTCAAAATTTCCCGCTTTTTTTTTTTTTTCTCTCCAAAGAAAGCTCCTTTTTCATCCAGTCGGTTTAAAAAAAATTAATAAATAAAAAAAAAAAAAAAAAATGAAGTACTATAGAGCTACAGTAATGTGTTCCTCCATTTCTGATACAACATCAGGAGAATCCAAACACTGACTGGCTTTCATGAAACTGCGTCACAAATTTTTCAGGACGAGTGTAAATAGTTCAGTTTGTCCCGGCATTGGCTTTATGTAATCGAGCCGCCGAATTTGTGTGAAATGTGGGCAGTGAACACCATAAGTAGCCTTGAGATATGTTCTTTCTGATTTTTTTTTTTTAATTATGCTACCATGTTACTTTAAGCATGGACAGGACATGACTCTGTTTTTGTTTTTCAAGGGTAATGAAAATCATTGGGCTGAAGCTGGTGGGTCGAAATCATTACGATCCAGAAAGCGCAGTCATTCTTGGAAAACATCGGTTGGTAGAAAGTTGCATTTTAACATCAGAGGGCAGGTGCCAGCTAATATTATGGCAACTCTAGTCCATTCATTATCCTGTTTGTCTGTTTTTGTAGGCTGCAAGTGTGGCCAGGTTATTCAACCGGTATCAAGCGCACAGATGGAGGCCTGTACCTGAATGTGGATGTGTCTCACAAAGTCCTGCGGAATGACTCTGTGCTGAATATCATGTAAGTTTACACTGCAAATCAACCGTAGAATACAAACGTTGGCAAGTTCACGGATAAATTCATAAGTCATATTGGATAATTCTTCGGATAATTGGATAATTCTTCATTGTAAAATAGACCTTGCACTTTATTTCCATAAAGCATTACATACTTAGTTGTCAATGTTACAGGGACGTAAAAATAAATAAACGGTACTATATAGATGTGCTCATACTAGTTTAAACATTGACTATGCTATGACTGAGCCACACAGGGCTATATACATTAATATAAGTTAAAATGTTATATTCTATGATGTAGTCATACATATTGAATGCCAGGTTGTGAGATAAGACATTCTTAGTGCGTCTGCAGTCTGTCCTCTGAAATGGCCTCGACCACTATAACCCTTCCTCCTGGGAATATGGTTGTATTAAGAGGTGAGTTGGAGGGCAACTGTTTGCCAAATGCAATAGGCTTATTGCATCTATAGATTATTTATAAACTGAAATACTCTTGCCCTAGCTTTGCCTTTTCTGTTTACACTGAAAATGGAAAAAGTATGACTATTGGACCGTACTGCCGTCTGCCAGGAACATGCTGTATCAACAGAGCAAAGAGAACTTCAGAGACGAATGCACCAAAGAGCTCATCGGCAGCATCGTCATCACCCGCTACAACAACCGCACCTACCGCATTGATGCCATTGAGTGGAACAAGTCACCCAAAGACACCTTCACTTTGATGGATGGCACAGAAACCACCTTTGTTAAATACTACAGGTGAGACTGCTCTGTCCATGAACTAGGGATGGGCATGATTACTCGACGATTGATAATTGATTATTAAGAATTTTGTTGATCACGTTAATTTGTTATTGATTAAACTAATGCTGGTTGCGTAGTGTGAGTCTTGGAGCAATGAAATTAATTTCACAGTGTGACGGCAATTAAACATTTTACCACCCGGGGGCAATATTTGACTCCATACTCAGTTACCTGGCTGCGAGTTTCCATTTTGATTTCAGAAGTAATCATGAAGAGGACACGTGAAGTTTGCCGTGGGACCATTTTGATTTGAAAAAAAACGACTTGGTTCACTGCAAACAGATGCCGTGTATAAGTACAACATGGCCACTACTAAAATGATGTAGCCTACCACTAAACAAAGTGCATCCGAGCCTGGTTAATGTCTGTGGCGGCCGCGGTTCATCCTGCTCTCTGTCTCAAACTAGCATAAACTCGGCGTTAGCACGGAGGAGCTGCGATGCACAACGAGCAGAGAAAATTACACAAGGGATCTGCAAGTTCATTGAGATGGATATTGGAACCAGCATATCACATTCTGTCCCGACGTACCATCACCAGACTGGTAGAAACTCACTACGAAGAACGGAATAAGGTAACCCGGGCTGGCCAAGTTAGCACGGAGGTAGGCGACCTGTGCATCCCGGCAAAGCAGGTGTTTTCGGGGGCTGGACTGACGGTCACCAGGTAGCGGTCGTGTCTGACCCCAGATCATGTCAACGTGCTTATCTTTCTCAACAAAAATCCGTAGACTGGTGCAGAAGTTGTATCTGAGTTAGCCTAATGGTTATTTTATTAGGCTTTGTCCATGCCTTGGATAGTTTTGAGTTGCATTTTGACAAAACCTGTCAGATCTAAGTATTATGTTAATAATTAAGTTATTATTTAACATGATTCTTTTTATTTATTATTTTGAAACAAACGAGGGTCTCTGTTTTAAGAACGCCGGCTCGCAGCTGCAGGTTCTGTTGCTTCAGAGCACCGCAGCGCATATATCTATAATCTATATATCTATAACCTCCAGTTTAACTGCCACAAGTTGTTCTTCTTGTAATTAAGATCTCGAGGAAAAACATGCTGTATTTTTGTATTTTCATTGCATTTTCATTGCATTTTTAATTTATAAAAAGTTAAATAAGTAATGAATTTTAATATAAAAATATTAATGATTAATCAATAGTCGATTGTTAATTTTCCTGACGATCGACTAAGAAAATTTAATCGAATGCCCATCCCTACCATAAACTCTTAAAAAACTGAGCAGGAAAGTATAGCAGGCGTATTTGTGCGTTAAAATTGTGGCAGTTTATTTAATTCAAAGCAGAAATGAAAGTCATAATTTAAACACCTGTTGCGTTTGCTTGGACTTGCACTTTTTTTAACAGCAAGAACTATGGGATTACCATCAAAGAGATGGACCAACCTCTACTCATGCATCGGCCAAAGGAGAGGGCTAAGCCAGGAGGGAAGGTAAAAGCTCTCTCCAGCATCAGCTACTTTAACATTATAATAAATGCTCAAGACACAAGTAGTTTTTTTTTTTTTTTTCCCCATTTTTAGTAAAGCTCTTTACAGTACACCACTCTGCTGACATGACCTGAATTCTTGCATCAGAATGCCACCTTGTGGCTACAATAAGTAGAGGTCGACCGATTCATCAGTTTTGCCGATTAATCGGCACCGATAGTTGATTGGCGGAACTATCGTTATCGTCAAAAATCCATGCCGATAGTTTTTCCTGGTTGCGTCCGTTGCTGGAGCGGCTGAGAAGCGCACGCTGTCATTCATTACACAGTACATGAGAGCTGAGAAGGGTCTGCTGGCATCATGCATTACAATAGCGGCCTGTAGAGGCGAAATAAAAACTATCACTGCGTCAAACTACTATTAGCGTCATATGGTGGAGCGAGAGAGTGAGTGAAGAGAGAGAGCGTTATATGGTGGAGAGACATAGAGAGAGACAGAAGAGAGGGAGCGTTATATGGTGGAGAGACTGAAGAGAGAGAGCGTTATATGGTGGAGAGACATAGAGAGAGACAGAAGAGAGGGAGCGCCGGCGCTAGAACAAAGTCGTGAATCCGAGAAATACGTGTTTTCACTGATTCATCTCTAGAAATGCGACTGTAGCGAGCCTGTCACTATCACTAACGTTATCCACATATATATTTACACGCAACAAATGATATATCCAGCTTCAAAAAAAGTCTAAAAGTCGGAAGTTAGAATGAATGCATTGTGCAAAGAGTGGTTGCTATGGAGACAATACACAGTGTTGAGTTACGTTGCTCTGATTGGTTGTAGGTCTATCCATTGAATGCAGATGCATTTTCTTTCCCCCATAATCACAACCCAATGGAGCGGTTTCAAACTAGGAGTAGGAGTAGGACCAGTCAGGCTAGATCCAAACCGATCTAAACCGTTCTACAGAGAAGAATGGCATCACTGTTTTGAGATTTGGCATACATTTGGGCCTTTTTTGAAGAAATGTAAATAGTTTGTCCTTTTATATGAATTATAATGCTCATGTTTATTTTTGCACTGGATGACTCCAAATATGTAGGAGAACTGTTTTAGACAACACACATGCGTGTGTAGCATTGCTGTGGATGTAATATCAATAAATATGACATTATTATTTTGATTATTGGCAAAAGCGTCTGGACTTTTTTTGAAAAAATGTATGTATTTTGTCAACTTTTTTTATCCAGTATCAATTCTAAATACTATCTGTCGATTAATCGGTTATCGGCAAATACAGCCCAACCTAGCTATCGGTATCGGTAAAATCCACTATCGGTCGACATCTAACAATAAGTCTTAACAATAAGCATGTTTTTAAAGCCATGTCATGATTTTAAAACACAAAAAATGAACAATTCCTTTACTACAACTGAATCAGGTTTATCAAAGCAAGCTGTCTCATATTTTCCCATTTGACACTTTTTCCCTTTTGCTTGAACAACCTATTCAGACATCTGTAATACTTCTATATACAAATGAATACTGTGTGTTCAATAGTCCATAAGAAGCATAAGGCAATTGTATAAAATATTAATGTGATCAGGAAACACTTAACTGTAGATAATTTTATGTTGATTTATTGCAGCAAATCATTACTGGAGAGATCCTTCTAGTACCAGAGCTTTCCTTCATGACAGGAATCCCAGACAAAATGAAGAAGGACTTCAGAGCTATGAAGGTAAACTCAGAGCGTTAGCCCAATGTTATGTCCTCTTCGAGGTGGTCTTGCTCTGTACCCTAAAACCTTTCAGGAGCAACACCTACATTAAGCAGCATCATAACCGAGCATGTGAATGGAGCGGTGACAGTTTTCACTTCCTGCTTATGAAGCGGTTTGTTTCCACTGTTCAAAGCTGTTCCCGATTCTCCGGTTAGTATCACTCTGCACTTGACTCCAATTGAACCCACTGTACTCAAATCGCTCACCACTCCCTCCAAAAGAAAAAAAGCGGAGTTGTATTTATATATATTTTGCTGGCCATGCAGGATGATAATAATAATAATTAATAATAGCTCAATTAGAGTAACTATACAAGGTTCATACCAGTTTGAACATTGTTGCTGTGTACCGAAAGAGAAACCCCAAGTGCTGCCATGTTTGTTTTTGCATTGGTTGTTAACAATGTTGTCTTAACAGAAAATACATTTTAACCAGTTACTGTTCATGTGACAACACAAGTAACAACCAGTGGTATTTTCAACAGTTTTAATATCTACACCCTCCGAATAGGTGCAACATATTCCATGCCAGTTAAAAAAATAAACCTTGAAATGTAACAATTCATTGTTAATTTGAGTCTGTTTGACAAAAATAACAAACATATGTCTTTTAAAGACAGAATATTCAATTCCATTCAATTTTATTTATAGTATCAAATCATAACATAGGTTATCTCGAGACACTTTACAGATAATGTATAAAAAATATTAAAAAAAAAAACTGTAAGAGAGCAGAAAGTGTTGGTTAATAAAGTATTACTATCATCACTGACAAAAGTTAAATAAATTGAAAACACTGCTTCAAATGTGGCTTTAGAACATTTATTTGCTGTAAACCCGTTACGTAGTCATTTTAAACTCCAGTTCCCTGTTTAATCCCATATTGTTCCTCTGAACTCAAACTCCTGTATGCATTTAGCTCTGCTCCATTAGCTTCATAAGCTGAGCTAGGCAAACACACGGCAGGACACTGGTGTCTAACGTAGGGTGACCTGTCCCCGGCTGGAGCTGTCCCCGGTTTTTACTGTGACTGACCTGAAATTGGAGTGAAAGAAAACATTGACCAAACGCACGTGCATGTGCCCATATTTTACGTTGCTTAAAATGACTGGAGTCTAGTGGGTTTAGCTTGTTTCGCCATTGCCAACTGCAGCGATCTCGTTTAATACTGGACCAATGTCAAAGTACAATATTTCCTTAATAGTTGTAATTGTATCCAATACTCAATGAGCTGTTGCAGAAACAAGCCCAGCGTGAAGGAATAAAGCAAAAGCTGTCAGATAAATATAGTGCAGTAAACATTACAACATTTCCCTCTGAGGTGTAGTGGAGTACAAGTATGAAGTAGCAGGAGGGGCAATTCTAGGATCAGATCTTTGCGGGGGCTCAGCCCCTAATGAGACTGACATGGATATAGTGCATGCAGAAGTGTTAATCTGGGCCATGAAATTACCAACTTCTTCACAACCGCAATCCTGCTCTCTCTCTCTGACACCGAGGCTCAGCCAAAGGCATGAGTCTGGCGCAACCACCTCAACCAGAATCTAAGCTTTCCAATGATATTAGCGCCAGTTGCTGTGACAAATGGTTTGCAAGAAAATTAACAATGAATTTACATTAAATATTATATTTGCATTCTGCATACATCTCTGCACACCCATTACTCTCTGTGAAATATCTCACAAACTCTTCACTCAACACATGCATCGGTATAACAAGCGGTTCCCGGGTAATCCGGTTTTGAAATAACAACTAAATTTCTACATGGTCTCCAACTTTGGGCCAAAATTATAATGTATTCTCATGTAAGCTATTTGTGTTAGTACATTTTTGTAAATTGCATAGCCAGTGTATCCCACCATAATGGTTATTATATTGCCAAATTCCAGACAATCTCATTTACTTAAATATATCCCACTTACAAATCTGAATATATATTTATACTGGTATGCTTCCTAGTGACATTAATGCAAAAATATAAAGAAAACTATTCAACCTGTGTGTGTGCATGGTTACAATTCTGAAGTGCAAAATAGTTCAGACTACAGCACAAATATTTCCATCCATAGATAAGAATAATAAAGTAGGCTATAACCTCTGAATGTTTTTTCAAAGTGCACCAGATTGATTAATTTAAATGTTGAAATAGACAACATTTTCTTACATGGGAGCATGCCTTTTAAATTTAAGTTTACAAAGATAAAAACATTACCTGTTTGGGAGGTATTTACGCTTCTGAGCTGAAAATGTCATGACCGATAATTTAAATAAAATGTTTTATTTAATTCAAGTAGCCTACTTTGAACATAATTATTTTCTAGGGTTTAAATGTATACAGATTTGACATTTAATGGCACATTTTTTCCACGCGTGTGCCGCTGTGTTCATGAACCAGAACTTCAACAATAAATCAGTAAGTTGCTACTCAAAAGTTTTTCTAGTTTGGCAGGTCTGGATACAGTTTGTTGCAAGTGTGTGACATGCAGGCTCTGCATGCACAGCAAAACAATCACAATCAACAATCAATGTTTTGTATTGATAGTATTATATGAATACAATGGTGTCATGCCAGTCAACCAGTGTATTTCTTCTAATTTTCCTCTCCAAAATCACTTCAGAAGAGTAGTCACAGTGCTTACTTGCTTTGGTTTTTGTAAAGCATTAAAGTTCAACAAAGACTGGTTCACTTAAGAAAATGTCCTCCCATTTTCTATGTAGATTCACTCCCCTACAAAATCACCCCAGTAGTTGAGAATGATTTAGTATTTCTAAATAGGGCTATTTGTCATCTTGTAAAATTTGTCTTTTTTCATATCTCAATATATGTTGCAGCGAGAAAAAAATATCGCAGTGTCAGTTTATTCCCAATATTGTGCAGGCCTGTTGTGATTTGGTTTTAAAGAAATGCCAATAAACCAGAGCACATTTGTTTTCCTATTCCGGAGTGCTCTGTGGACTAGCCAGACCTTCCTTGTGTTGTGGAGGTAGGTCTGGCAACGCGAGACTAAGCATATCCTATTGTTTAGATGTAGAAAGTCAGAAATGTCATCTCCGACCACAGCAGCAGAAGGTAGACACTACCATCCTCGCTTCTCAAACTCTAAGACATGAAATTAAATTGTTTAGAAAGTGTAGAACAATATGTCATCCAAGGAGATGCAGGTCTGAAAATATTTGTAAAGAGAAAATAAAGTAATAAAAACTTATGGTAACAGACTCGGTGAGATATTTTTCATGTGTTGTAGGACCTGACCATGCACATCAATGTGAGCGGTGAGCAGCACACCCACTCAATAAAACAGCTTCTGAAGAACATCAGCACTAACCCTGAGAGTCAGATGGAGCTCAGCCGATGGGGACTGGACGTTGACTCAGAGATCCTGATGGTGAGGCTTTCAATGTCGTTACGACGGCAAACTGACACCTACACCCACACACAATAAGCAGTCTAGAGATTTTTTTTAATTTTTTATTTCATCCGGGAGCTAAGATCTGCAGCCTTCCTCTGTTGCACTTGTGGGTCTTCCAGAAGCTTTGTAATCCAGCCTGGAACTGTTGGGTTTTTTTTGGGGTTTTTTTTTAGGTTTAGTTTTTCAGTGTTTGCTAGTTTTAGGTTTTCAGAAACATTAGTTTTTGTATATTTTGTTTTACAGTAGTTTTTGTTAGGGCCAGGTAAAAGAAGTATATAGATTCATTTACATACAAAATACTGTTCATAGTTTTGACCTATGTCACAACCCTATGGGAACACCCACTAGGAGGGCAAAACAAAGCTGCCATTCACTGTCTGCCAATGAGTCAGCTCAGGGTTTTATTTGTTCTTTAAAACTCCTATGGCCATTCTTTTTCCCTTTTTGTGACAGTATATTGTGTGTTGGTTTCCTCTCTTGCAGACTAAAGGTAGAATTCTTCCTCTAGAAACCATATGTTTACAGTCAACATCCTTTACCACTGGCGCTGATGTATCCTGGTCCAGAGAGGTTGTTAGGGATCCTTCAATCAGCTCTGTGAGTATTTTGAAACCAATCGCCGGTGTTGCCTCCACATTTTTCATGAATGTAATTTACCTATAATGCAACCTATAAAATGTATTAACTGCAAAGTTGAGGAAGCAAGGCAGCAACATTTACCCACTTAATGTACTAGTGATCTGCGTAGGCTTAATTCCTGTCGGAATTTGTCCTCAAGCAGTTTTTAACCATGTTATTTTGCCTTGGCCCCACCAACTGACCCCTCACTCTTAGGTCACATTGAACACCTGGTCCATCTTCTACCCTCGCCGCTGCGCAGAGCAGGCTGAAGAACTGGTTTCCGTCTTCAACAAGGTGGCCGGACCAATTGGGTTTCGACTGCAGCGACCCATTCGTGTGGAGCTGAAGGATGATCGCACTGAGACTTACGTCAAGAGCATCCACTCTCAGCTGACCAGTGAGGTGTGACTTAAATAAGACTTAGAATGGTAGCTTGAAAAAGTTCCCCATTGTGTGCTATATTGACCAAGAAAGTGAGTTCTTCAGCTCGCAGAGCCGCGTCAGCTGTGCCTACATGTACCAGGATACATTGCGTGCAAGTAGCGACTTCGCTTAGCTCTCAGCTTTTTTTAGTTCGCAAACTAAACTCTTCTTACACCTAAACAGAAAAATGCAACCATACACCTTCTGAATTAAAGTTTCTCTATCACGAACCAGGACTAGATTAATTACTTAACTCACCATAAAACACACTTCATTTAAACGGGACAGAAACAAAAAACTCACCAAATCCACCTTAGTTAAGTCTTTCCAATGTTACAACAATCAGCAACTCTGGTTTTGTCTAAATAAATCCTTTAATTCACAAGTAAGATTTCAAAATATACTGGCTCCACGTGTCGTTTTTTTCCCCCGTGGTTGCTCTGTTGCGGCTACTTGTTGAGCATCTACTTGGTAAACGGCGGCTCATTGGTGGCTCTCACTCCTTCAGAGGCAGACAAAGTTCAAATTGTCACTTAAGGTCAAGGAAAATATCATGACATAATTTCAGTATAGTGGTCTCATGACAGCCAATGTCAAAACCAAGCACTTGTTAGACTGTTAAATTCAGGCAGCACGGTGGCCCAGTGGTCAGTGCTGTGGCCTCACAGCAAGAAGGTTCTGGGTTCAAATCCAGGCCTTTCTGTGTGGAGTTTGCATGTTCTCCCGGTGTCTGCGTGGGTTTTCTCCGGGTTCTCCGGTTTCCCTCACCACTAAAAATATGTTCCCCTCCCCCTCTCTAACTAGCTGATGTGTGGTGAGCGTTCTGGCGTCTGGCGTCGTAAGGCGTTGTATGGCTGCCGTGCATCACCCAGGTGGGTGCTACACTATTAGTGGTGTTAAACGAAACGAAAACTAGGTGGGGAAAAACATTCTCATTAACTGAAATAAAAATATAAACGAGGCATTACAAAAAAACGATAACTAAACTAAAACTGTAATGTCTGTTTGCAAAACTAACTAAAATAAAATTATCGAGTAAATGTCCCTAGTTTTCGTCTTTGTCAATGTCTTTCGTAGAGCAAATAACGTTATATCTTTCCGACCATGACATTTCCTGTAGTCATGTATAGTTTCCAACTGGGAACCCAGAAATTCCGACATTCCATGTCAAATTGAACACACCATAGTCCGTGCCCCTCGCCTGGCATCACGGCAGTACTGAAAGTCAGAAGAAAGTGGCAGAGTCCTATTTGATTACGACTGTCAGATAAAAGCAAGTGCCTTGCAGTGGAAGGTGGTAAAACGTGGACAATTTATTAAAGGGAAAAATCCCACAAATTTGAAAGTACATTTGAGAAGCGCACACAAGGAGGCTAACTTAGCTTACCTTAACAAGGTAAAGGAGAACGCAAAGCCCCCTTTCCGTGAAACCGGCTAACCCCGGTACAGGGCATGGATGTATGGGTACAGGGCATGGATGCATGGGTACAGGGCATGGATGCATGGGTACACGGCATGGATGCATGGGTACAGGGCATGGATGTATGGGTATAGGGCCAGGCAGCATGACGTAGACAACAGCAGTAGAGAGAACACTACAGGAGGGCTTTCAGCTGGTTAATAAATACGCAGGAACACCAAAAGCAGGAGGAAGCGTGGGTTAATATGTGTATTGATATTGATTGATATCCAGTATATACTGGAATGTCTACACAACTAAGTCTAAAGTTCAAAACACCTGTTCATGTATGTCTTCTTTAGTCTGTTAGCTATTTAGGTTTTTTCCTGGCACACATTACTTACACATTTTGCACTAAAGGCCTTTTTTATAGTTGTGCGTCGAGTCAACGGCGCAGGGTCCGGCGTAGACGCAGACCCCTCTGCGTCTACGCCGGACCCTACGCCGTAGCCTGACGTGTACCTCTCAAAAAATGTAACTACACGTCGCAGCAACGCACGTAGCTCGGCCGTGGCTTGGTAGCGTTGCATTTTCCCCAACTCATTTCCTAATTCTCCTTCTCCATAAACAACATGAAATCAAGGAGAGGGTTAACTTTTCCTTCTACAGATTTCCCACCGTGGTCAGAAAGCACAGGGGAGACACTTTGTTTCTCTCAATAAGACTCTAGAGTCGCTACTTGCTCCGAAGATAATCGCTGGCACTCTCTCACTTCTCCCTCTACCACACACTCCCCCACACACACTCACACGCTCGACGCACACACCAGCGCACAAGTATAAACATCAGGCCACTTTTTAAGGCTACGGCGAGAGCCCTGCGTGGAGCCTCCGCACAACTGTAAAACGGCCTTTACTGCAGCGTCTTGTGTAGACTGTTTACATATTTATGACCATACAGTGGGGGAAATAAGTATTTGACCCCTTGCTGATTTTGCAGGTTTGCCCACTTACAAAGAATGCAAAAATCTACAATTTTAATCATATGTACATTCTAACAGGGAAAGACAGAATCCCAAAGAAAATTCCAGAAAATCACATCATATGAATTTATTAAAATTGATAACCATCTGATGAGGAAAAACAAGTATTTGACCCCCTGGACAAACAGCATGTTAATATTTTGTAGAAAAGCCATTATTGGCCAGCACAGATGTCAAACGGTTTTTATAGTTGGTGACAAGGTTTGTGCACATTTCGGCAGGGATGTTGGCCCACTCCTCCCTGCAGACAGCCTCCAAATCATTCAGGTTCCGAGGTTGTCGCCTGGCAACTCGAATTTTAAGCTCCCTCCAAAGATTTTCAATCGGATTCAGGTCTGGAGACTGGCTAGGCCACTCCAGAACCTTGATGTGCTTCTTCTTCAGCCACTCTTTTGTTGCTTTGGCGGTGTGCTTAGGGTCGTTGTCGTGCTGAAACACCCATCCTCGACCCATCTTCAGCTCTCACTGAGGGAAGGAGATGTCGGTCCAGAATTCCACGATACATGGCCCCGTCCATCCTCCCCTCAATACGATGGAGTTGTCCCGTCCCCTTGGCTGAAAAGCACCCCCAAAGCATGATGTTGCCACCACCATGCTTGACGGTGGGGAAGGTGTTCTTTGGGTTGTACTCTGTGTTCTTTGCCCTCCAAACACGACGAGTTGAGTTGAGGCCAAAAAGTTCTATTTTGGTCTCATCTGATCACATCACCTTCTTCCAGGCCTCTTCTGAGTCGTCCAGGTGGTGAATGGCGAACTTCATGCGGGCCTGTACATGTTTCTTCTTGAGCAGGGGGACCTTGCGTGCGCTGCAGGATTTCAATCCATGACGGCGTAGTGTGTTACCAACCGTTTCTTTTGTAACTGTGGTCCCAGCTGCCTTCAGTTGATTCATCAGTCCCCCCTTGTGGTTTTGGGATGATTCCTCACCGTTCGCATGATCAGGGACACCCCACGAGGCAAGATCTTGTGTGGAGGCCCAGATCGAGGGAGGTTGGCGGTGGTGTGGTGCTTCTTCCATTTCCTGATAACTGCACCGACAGTTGATCTTTTCTCTCCAAGTTGCTTTCCGATTCTCTTGTAGGCCATCCCAGCCTTGTGCAGATCAACAATCTTGTCCCTGATGTCCGTAGAAAGCTCTTTGGTCTTGCCCATGGTGGTGATGTTGGATGCTGGTTGTTTGGGTGTTGACAGGTGTCTTTTATACAGGTAACGAGGTGAGGCAGGTGTATTTGATGTAGATAATTGGTTCGGATTGGGGCTGTGTCTTAAAGAAAGACTAACTGGCTTGTAGGAGCCAGAATACTTGCTGTTTGTCCAGGGGGTCAAATACTTGTTTTTCCTCATCAGATGGTTATCAATTTTAATAAATTCATATGTGATTTTCTGGAATTTTCTTTGGGATTCTGTCTTTCCCTGTTAGAATGTACATATGATTACAATTGTAGATTTTTGCATTCTTTGTAAGTGGGCAAACCTGCAAAATCAGCAAGGGGTCAAATACTTATTTCCCCCACTGTATGTAGGCTACATTTTATGTACTGGTGTTATTGTTGAATAGATTGATACATATTTCTAAAATTGTATGATGTTTTTGTTGAGTTATTACACAGTACTTTTTCTGACATGTTTTCAATCCCCCAACAAATAACCCATATTACAAAAAAGACAAATTAAAACTAATAAAAACTAAAACTAAGCATTTTCAAAAACAAAAAAACTAGCAAACCTGCTTTAAAAACTAAACTGAATTTAAAAAAAAAAAGTCAGAACAAAATAAAAGCTAATGAAAAATGCCAAACTATAATAACCTTGCTGCTATGACCTATTTATTACAGGTTATGTTGCCTAGATTAATGTCAAGTTGTCATAACAGACATCTCAAAAGAAAGTAATTAAAAGGTATAATTTACCACCAAACATTAGACATTTAAGACCGTGTCATGCAAGTGTTACCATAAACATCATTATCTCTAACATCACCTTTGCAAATATCTGTCCTGTAGTTATGTTTGGATTCATTATTGATTAGATATGGATTATATAAATATATTGTTTTTACACTGGAATACAGCGGTTCCAGGCTGGTTGCCTTGGGCAACATGGGCAACTATTACTGTCAAGCCCTGAATAAGTTAGCACGTTTCAGCCCATTAACTACAAACTGCATTATAATACTGCCAATGATCTGTCTTAGTCATTACTATTGAATGCTGTGAGTTTTAGTGCACGCTAAAAAAAATGTCTGGTACCACTGAGCTGAAGACCTTCCTGTGCAATTCCATTTTCAATTTACCTGTACAGCCCAAGATGCAGCTCGTAGTGTGCATCCTGGTCGGCAACAGAGAAGATCTCTACAGTGCCATCAAGAAGCTCTGCTGCGTCAAAAGTCCCATCCCATCCCAGGTTTGTTATGCTTATCCATGTGGTTGTGCATGGCTGGTTTAGAATTTGAGGAAAACAAATACTTCTGGAAATGTTTTTCTCTGTTAAAAGTAAGGGTCTTTGTCACTTATTGTGTCACAGGCCATCAATGTCCGCACCATATCCCAGCCACAGAAGTTAAGAAGTGTTGCCCAAAAGATACTCCTGCAGATAAACAGCAAGTTAGGAGGAGAGCTATGGACTGTCAATGTCCCTCTGGTGAGTATCGGGTCTTAAAGAGCAGGAAGGAATCTACTTTAGTTCATTGATTTACATCTTGTGAGTCAAAGGAAACCTTTTATACCTCCGTACCATTGGAACAACATTCTACAGATGTTGTGGGTCATTGAAAATAAGATGTTACAACATTACTGCAGTCAATGAGAAAATACTGAACCTCTGTCCCACTTTAATAGAAACACTTGATGGTGGTGGGAGTTGATGTCCACCATGACACCAGCAAGGCACATCAATCAGTCATGGGCTTTGTCGCCAGTGTGAACAGGTAAACTTAACTGAATTCATGTGGGGCACAAAGCATAATGTGAGTTTATTTAATTTACTATCTACAGTACGTGTTTCACAGTATCGCCACAGACATCTCAGTCACTTCTTACATGAGGTAGAAAATCTTTTAGAACGTCCCCAAAATAAACATTGTATTACTGCTACAAATGTTTGTTTTAGAGAAAATTGATTGATTTTACCTTTTCTGTCATGCACACAAAGTGCCGAGCCCCCATAGGTTTAGAAGACGACAAAATGTCAGTTTAATTGAATCCATGTATTTCACTTTTTCTCTTGCAACATTCACTTGTGGTAATATCTTAATAGAAATGCATTTTTTTTTTTTTTTTTTTTTTTTGCCCAGTTCACTGACCCGCTGGTACTCCAGAGTCACTTTCCAGACACCCACTGAGGAACTGATCAATGGCTTCAGAGTTTGTTTACTGGCTGCACTGCAGAAGTACTACGAGGTAAGTACTGCAAACATGCATTAAATACATGTCTTGTAGTTCAATGCCCCTTCTTTCTAAACCATTTGGCCAAGAATCACAAATGACAGGGACATACCCTCCCTTATCTTTTTTTTTTGCTCACGACCTTCTGATCAGTCACTGATGGGAGCTGTCATGGTTTTGATTCTAAATACAAAAACGATTGAAACAAGCTTTTAATTTTGACATCAAAAGCCGGATTGCTGCTTCTCCTGAGCATTTTTTTTCTTGCGTCCAAAGAAAATACACATTTCATGGTGCATTCAGGTGCTCCTCGTTAACTCACACTCCACTTACACACTCCAATACAGTAATGTAGGTGGCAGTATGAGCCTAACGGTTTGCGATCCGCTAATTAACACACAGAAGACATCAACTGACATCGATCTTTTTCCCCGCATAGAAGACGGCTAGAGTCGATCCGGAGTTTAATGGTTAGTTTTATGAAGTTATTACTGGTATTTATTCAAGGTTTATACTGCATAGAGAAAGTGTTGGCACCCATTAAAGAGGTTTTAGCCAGCGCCAGCGTTTGCGGAGTCAGATTGCACCGGACTCTCCAGGTGACCATGCTGCTCTGGGGACCGGCGCACTGCCATCTGTCAGTATTAAATTGAGACAGTTTCATAACCTGTAAAAATAAAAATGTCTTGTGTGTCACATTGAATACTTTTCCCCGTGTTTTGGTATAGTTCATTTTAACACCTGATGTGAGCCATTTGGGAGTAGCCTGGGCACGAAAGTTTTGAGTGCTTTAGAGGCACTGCCCTCACTCCCTGAATATGCAGAGACGTCGTCTCGCTCCGCCTCTCTGCTGAGGCCCGTCCATGTAACAGCAGCAGTTTCACACTATGATGGTTACTTTTGTAACAATCTACGGTTTACATGCATGTCCAACTGTTGATTTATTTTTTATTTATCAATATTTCAAAATAAAAAACATTACACTTCATAATGTTTTGTGTTCATAACACTATTGTATTATTGTACAAATTGGCTACAACAGTAATAGCAGTTACCTTATGTAAGTCACTCATTTACACATACATTTTTCAACTGAGGAGCAAAACATGCACCTCAGGAAAAAGATATGATTGTGCCCTGTTCACACTAATCAAATGAACTGGACTTTCAGATGTGAAAGCCCCCTTCCCTTACTGCATTATACCATTTAAATTTTTTTTTGGAATTGTTACCTGCAGAATTTTGTATACAAATATTTGTAGTACAATTAATATAAGAAGTCTGCACCTCTTTCCGCGCGTGCACCCCCTACCCCGGGTCAGCTACCACGACAATTAGAATCTAATTCTGTGGGAAACACTGTAGTCCTCATAAATGTACCGGAGTTTAGACTGCAAACACCAAGAAAGCGGAAGGTACCATACATCCGGCCAAAAAAAATGAAATCCGGCAGCGGCAACGGATCAATCTTGGAAGTGGAAAGTTGTGGATATAGACACTGGATATCGGGACACCCCCTAGTCACTTATATGATCGATATGGACTTTCTGATAATAATGGCCAATTTACACTTGGTTATTAACATGATCTCCATCCAGACGTTATCTAGGTAGGAAAAGTGTGTTATCCCACACAGTGCATTGCAGTTGTATGTTCTTTTGTACAGGTGAACCACAACTTGCCAGAGAAGATCGTGGTGTATCGGGATGGTGTGTCAGATGGTCAGCTAAAGATGGTGGAGCAGTACGAGATCCCACAGTTGATCAAATGCTTTGAGACTTTCCCCAGCTACGAGCCCAAGCTGGTCTTCATTGTGGTCCAAAAGCGCATCAGCACCACCCTCTACTCATTTGCTGCAAACAACATTGGCACACCTCCACCTGGAACTGTTCTGGATCACACCCTTACTCAGCAAGACTGGTCAGTCTTTCACCAAATAACCCGGTCTTGTTTGTCTGTTCTTGCCAGATCCCTATACAGCAAACCTCCCCATGTGCCAACACAGTGGTCCCTGTTAAAATCAATAAGAAGGCAGCATTACTTAAGTGTTTTCAGTTTGAATCCAGCATTAGGCCACAGATGCTCTGCTCTCTGCTTGAATTGGCTTTTACACCTGCAGTGTACGTGAAAAGAGAATTCAAAAATTCAAACCAACTGTGGTACCATTTGTGTGCAGAATCTGAATGTAATACAGGAGGATAAATTATGTGAGCATATAATTAAAGATTATTCTTACATGAAGATTGTATGAGCAGCCTGACAGGGTAGTGGAAGAGGAACATTGCTTTTTTATCTTTACACCATCTGCTGGCAACAATCGTAAATATGTGCACTTTGATGAGGACACCATCAAAGACAGCCGTTAGCTAATTAAAGTTTCTAACACTTAGTTTTGGTTGTTTTTTCCATTCAGGACGGATTTCTTTTTAATGGCACATTCCATTCGCCAGGGCTGTGGAATTCCGACACACTACATCTCCCTGTACAACACGGCAAACCTCTCACCAGACCATTTGCAAAGGTATCTTATCAACAGAGTATCATTCTTATTACTGTTACACATGTAAAACATGTTTAATTCTGGGTAAACTATCTGAATGATTTGTTTTTACCAGCTGGACCTGGTACACTTTTTTTTCACTTGGACAATATTTTGACAGTATTTTTATTGAAGTTAATTCAAGAAAAGTATTTGCACGCACAAAGACCATATTAATTTAGTCAGTGTCTGGTATTCGATTATTAGTCAGACCTAAAGAGTTCCATATTGCATATTATATGCATACATTTCTATATTTTAATGAATATTATAAATGTCTCAACAATATGAGAAATGTTTACCATCAGAAAACTATAAACTTCAGGTTAGTTCACAGTAAGACATTTAAACATATGGTGCTCCACCAGTCACGCCTCATTTCCGGTCAATGTAAATCTAAGATTTATTACTGAACTAAACCTTCGGTATATATTTTTCCAGGCTTTAGCATAGTTATTTGCAAAGAAAGATATTACCATTATCGTAGGACCAATACTCTGGTACCAAGTTGATGCCAACTGGTACTAGTTTTTCTACAGTACCGTAGGTATCGAGGGATGCAATTTTTCCAGACCTGTTGGGGGCAGCATGTACGCCTTCAAGTGTTCTCGACTGCAGTTAAATGCAAGAGAAGAATGCTAACGGCACGGAAAAACGTTGAATAGCTCCTCATCTCCATGCACACTATGGTGCACACTGAGGGCTTGCACGTGACTGAAAGTAAATCAAACACTTTTTGGAGTCTAAAGTAAAGCACAACCAAAAAAACATTTAAATAAGGTGAAAAAGCATCTGTGTTCAATACAAAAATCAAGTATGAACACTATCTATCTATCTATCTCTATCTATCTATCTATCTAATAACCCTTATGAAGGTAGGATTATTAGAAGGCTCTTAGATTTGGCTTCATTAGTTCGAGCTAAGTGTACCTAATAAACTGGCTGACAGAATATTTTTTATAATGAGGAATAGACAAGTAGACTCTTGCGAACAGTGACTGAAAAACAAATCAGAGCACCACAAATACAACTTGGGGGTAAAAGGTGTTGCTGTTATTACATAGTATTCAGGCAAATAAAATAAGGCTTTAAATGTAAATGTTTGGTCAGGACACATTTAACATTGTTGCTTTGTTCCCACACCAGGCTGACTTTCAAAATGTGCCATTTGTACTGGAACTGGCCGGGCACCATTCGTGTGCCAGCACCATGCAAGTATGCCCACAAGCTGGCTTACCTGTCTGGACAGTACTTGCACTCCGAGCCGGCCATCCAGCTTTCAGACAAGCTATTCTTCCTTTGAGCTGAGCCGAACTACCACAAGCAAACTGCTCAGGTTACAGCAGAACCAGCTGTGATGAACAATTGCGCTGAATAACTAACGACTCATTTGAATTAATGAGGGATTCATTATTTTATAATATTATGTCACGGAGTAGGAAAAGCACATGTGTGTTCAATAACCATAATGATTGCTGTATTACACTTAGCCGATGTCCTGGCTGTGCATGCTGGCTGAATGGAAAAGCTTACTGGGACACTTGATAAATCTGAGCCATCTTTAATGTTTTAATTCAAAGTGAAACCGTTGTGAGTTTGGCAAAGTTACTAATACTGGTTACAAAGTTTTACAGTATTTATTTTTTTTTTTTTTTTTTTTTAGCCACTGTTCTTGTGGCAAAATTATTGGTCAGGGTTTTGTTAATGTTAAGCCCTTCCTGTACTGCCCTTGCTCCGCATTTTCTTGTGCAAAGCTAAACAGCCAGGTAAAAGTCCTCCAATAAACACATGGCTTGACTTGTCTTGTACTCTACTGAAGTCTTGTTTCCTCTTTTGGTTTTTATACCTTCACAATTGCCATGGCTGAAGGCGTTAGGTTTTCTGGTTGTCCGTACATACATCTGCAGATATTTCTGTCCCCTTTCTTGTGAACCCGATGTCTTGGGACCCCCCTCCACTTGATCCGACTCGAGGATTAACTGATTAGATTTTGGTGGTCAAAGGCTGAGGTCACTGGGGAAAAAAATATATTAAATTGCTTCAAAGTCTTTACTACATACTGTGTATTATGAGTCTGGACAGACATGGCTATGAACTGCAACTTGACCGGTTGACAGAGGCATACAACTGCAAGGTGCCAAAGTTGCTGACTTATTTTGTAAAACTGAAACATTAGAGATAAAACCAAGTATTGCACACAACTGTTTACAGTACAGTGCTTGATATTTTGGCAGGAATGCTCAATTGAAAATCTTAGAAGATAACAAAAGCTACACTCTCTGTACTCAAACAGCACACACTCTCTCACTGCTCGCATTCCACGCTACTAACAAGTATTATGCTTTTGGGTTGTTCATCTGTCAGTCCCATTCTTGTGAATTTGAAATCTCAAGTTCCCCCTGCAGGGAATTTCTTCAAATTTGGCACAAACATTCACTTGGACTCAAAGAGGAACTGATTAGATTTTGGTTGTCAAAGGTCACAACAAAACAGGTTTCTGGCCATAACTCAATAATTCCTACGCTATTAGAATACAATTAAGTAATAAACTGTTGAAACAAGGCAGGATGGATCCATGGTTTTGTGTTGTTTACGCCAAATTCTAACTCTACCATGTGAACGTCGCAGCAACAATCGAGACTAATCAAACAAGGCCACACTTCCAATTTTGGAGAGCGTGTGCCAGTTGTAGCCTCAGTTTCCTGTTGTAGCTGCCAGGAGTGGCACCCTGTCTGATCTTCTGCTGCTGCTGTAGTCCATCTGCTTTAAGATGACGTGTTGTCTGTGTTCAGAAATGCTTTTCTGCATACCACAGTTGCGTTACTGTTGCCTTTCTATCGTCTTGAACCAGTCTGGCCATTGTCCTCTGCCATCAACAAGGCAGAACTGCCGCTCACTGGATAGTTACCTTTTTTCAGACCATTCTCTGTAAACCCTAGACTTAGTTGTGTGTGAAAATCCCAGGAGATCGGCACTTCCTGAGATAATCAACAGAGGTGTCAAAAGTATTCACATTCATTACTCAAGTAGAAGTATAGATACTAGGGTTTGAAAAGACTTACTAAAACTTTTTTAGTAAAAGTAATGTAAGGCAGAGATCTTCAACAAGGGGTCCTCAAAGTCATTGCAGGGGCCCTCCAAATTATTGTAAATTTTTTAGTCTTTTTATTATCTTTGAGTCTTTTAAAATTAAAATGCCTTAACATAATTCCAACATATTATTAGCAAACATAAATTCCCACTGATGATAAGCATCAGAGAGAAGCGCAGGCATCTAAGTGGCACCGAAATCAGCGTTGCTATTCGGTCCGGTAGATAACGGTCGTTAAAGCAACGGTGTCGTATTAGCACCGGGTCTGTGCCGGTTTGATGGATCGCGTACAAACCAATAGGGTGTCGGAATGACTATGTTTATACTTCTCATCCAACCACAATCAAATTCACTCTCTCCGGATGGAGCGATCTGGATAGGGTTTTTTGTGTGTGTTTTTTTTTTTTTTTTACGATGACGAGCCGGAATGAAAACAAGCCAAACTGAAATATGAGTAACTAGGCTATTTTTAAAATGTAAGGAGTAGAAAGTACAGATAATTCCGTGAAAATGTAAGGAGTAGAAGTAAAAAGTATGCTGTAAAATAATTACTCCAGTAAAGTATAGATACCCAAAATTTCTACTTAAGTAAGGTAACGAAGTATTTGTACTTCGTTACTTGACTTGACTCTGGCACCAACAACCATGCCACGTTCGAAATCCTTTTTAAAATCATCATCATAATCAATAATCAAGTCAAACCGTAATTAAAAACAAGAACACAGACGGCTACATCCAAACAAAGAACCAAAACAGCAACAGAATCTTAAAGTCAGTGCAATATTTAATAGGGAGCCATGGAACTGTTGAAGGACAGGGGTGATGTGATCTACAGAGGGGGTTCTGGTGATGATCCAGGCGGCTAAATTCTGGACCAGTTGGAGTTTATGGGGAAGCTTGTGAGGTAGAGCTTAGATCGGGCCCAAAAAATCAAGCTCGACCCTACCCGAGCCCGTGCATGTTGTATCCGTGCCCGGCCCGACACATTAGGCTAACTGTTATTATGAGCCCGAGCCCGATTTAAACCCAACATTTTTTTTAATACGTGGGCTGTTACAACTGACGTTCATATTAAATACATACAGTAGGTGTCACATAGATTCTATACTGCACTCATCATTATACAACATACTACATTACAAAACAATTACATAACACAATATAATACTTAACAGTTTTTTTGTTTTTTAATTATTGTACAATCCTAACCAATCTGTAATATTGGATACTTAGATCCGTCTCTGCTTCAGCTCTCGGTCTGTCTGTGTCTCTCTTTGTCAGTCTCTGTGTGTGCCTCTGTCTGTCTGTGTCTCTGTCGGTCGGTCTCTGTGTGTCTCTCTTTCTGTCTGTCTGTCTGTGTCTCTGTCTGTCTTGTCTGTCTGTGTCTCGGTCTGTCTCAGAATGCTGGTCCATAGAGGCAGAGGAGTACATGTTTAAATAAACCATTACCAAATCTCAGTATAATTTTTTCACTCATCTTCATAAAAAAGAATACATTATTGAAATTCTTTTATAAACTATTTTATAAATTATATTGAGATTTCTTTTTTATATATATATATATATTCTCTCTCTCTCTCTACCAGTCAAAAGTTTTAGAACACCCCAGTTTTTCCAGGTTTTTATTGAAATTCATGCAATTCAATGTCTTATTGTACTCTGAAATGAAAGAATAGAACAAATAAACAATTTAAGTTTAAAAAGAAATCATGGAATCAATTTATAAACCAAAATGTATTCTAAATATTTTACTCATCAAAGTAGCCCCCTTTGGCAGATATAACGGCTTAACACACTCGTGGCATTCTTTCTACAATGGAAATCAAATATTCTTCAGAAAGTTCTTCCCAACTCTGTTGCAGAAGTTCCCATAAATGTGTGGCACTTGTAGGTTGCTTTGCTTTCACTTTTCTGTCCAGTTCATCCCAAACCAGCTCAATAAGGTTTAAGTCTGGTGACTGTGTTGGCACCTCCATGTTTTTAAGCTTACCATCTAGTTCTTTTTTGCTAAGGTAGTTCTGGCATAGCTTGGACTTATGTTTTGGGTCATTATCTTGCTCTAGGATGAACCCCTGACCAACTAGGCGCATACCAGAGGGTACTGCATGGCGCTGCAAAATGCTGTGGTAGCCGTTTTGGTTCAGGGTGCCTTTCACTCTGTACAAATCACCGACCCTGGATCCAGCAAAACAGCCCCAGACCATCATGCTTAAATCCTGCGTGATGAACCGAAGATTTCAAATTTTGATTCATCAGTCCATAACACCTTCTTCCAGTCTTCAGTAGTCCATTGGCAATGTTTCGTAGACCCGGGCAAGCCTCTTTTTCTTATGTAACTCGACCTATCAAACCTGCTATCTAAATCCTAAAATATGCTTTAAATGTATCAAGTACATTTCAGAGAAGAGCTCCAGCCTCTAGCTGTCCACTTCAGGCCTGGACAGAGCTGGGACACGGCTGGGGGCTGGAGCTCCTCTCTGGCTGTTGGTTCAAGTTAAAACCAACAGTTATGTTATCAAGGGGAGGGCTTTAGAATCTTCAAACTGCCACAAATCACAGAAGAAGAATGTGACATGGTTGCCATGACAGTGCATCTTGTCCAAATTCAGCCAGACTGAATCTGTTAACCTTAAACATTTACATTTTCACTACCAACGTTTGTCTTTGAGCAAGATTTCATGATGGTGAGTAAACTTGTTTGTTAATCAGTTAATCACAATTGTGTGGATGACAGTTAGCATTTCAGGTAAATGGTTAGCTAGCGTAGCTAACTCAGCATCGGGCATAAATCAGCTTTGTTTGGAGGTTTTAATCATGTAGCTAGCTACGTCAAATCTTAATTTCTTTTCTGTCCAGCCCAAGAAGACCAAAGGCAAAGGTGGGAAGCAGAAAAAGGACAGTCAGCCTAAAGAGGAGATGCCCAAGGCTCAGGTCAGAGCTGATGGCTAACCTAGCTAGCTAGCTAGCTAGCTAACGTTAGCTAGAAATGGGTGCATTTTCTGAAAGTTCAAAATGTTAACTATTTCAATGTGAAATATTGTGAGTGGCTTGTGTGAAATTTCACATACCAGGTACTGTCAACTGCCAACAGTTAGCTTAATTAATGCAAAGAGGTTTTATTTACGTTAATTGTAATTTTCTGTCCCGCCATCCAAGACTGAAGGCGAAACCAAAGAGACCGTTAAAGAGAAGTCGCCAGCAGTGCTGGACGGGCCTTCAAAGAACAAGGATGAGGTCAGAGCTGATCGATAATTTAGCTAACTGATTAGGATTACTTGAAGTCTATCACTAAAAGCATTTCCATTTTGTGATCACTTTGATTCTTGCGATGTGTAGCTAAACAGCACAGAGCAGAAGATTTGTGTGCACGTACCAAGGTGGAGGTTGCTCAGCAGCTGGCCAGTCATTACATCAAGACACCAGATGTGATAGTCAGCCTGACAGCCAATAGATGTACTCCTTTTACATTGCACCTCACACGCTTGAGTCCCAAAATGTCTTTTACCTGCAGATGTGGGAGGAATGTGCAAGTGTCCAAGATGAATTAAATAGGGTGCTGAAACAGAAAGGGGACTTTAAGATGGAGAAGGACAAGGCCCAAAGATCCTGGGACAACTCCAAGAGGAACCTGGATGAGGCCAAGGCCAGCATGAGAGAGAGGCTCAGGTTAAAACAAGAGGGCGAGAGACATCGCCAAGCAGAAATTAAAGTAAGCTTCACACACACTTTTCAGAAGTTTATTCCATTATCCCGTTTTCAAGTTGTTGTTTTTTTTTATGCTCAAAGCTGAAGTTAGTCACTTTTATTAAAACTAGCTTGTCATATTTGCTTGAACTGTCAGTAGTCATGAGACAGATAATCTGTGCATGTTCCTCTGCCTCGTCATAGTGCTCTCATTGGCATTTGCAAGTTTCCACCGAAGCACGAAGATAACAACCAATCCGAGCCAAGTCTCTTAACGCAGTGTTAATGCTGCTTGTGAACCGCGGCTGTAAAACTAGGAAGTGCTGATCAAATATAAAAATGATGTTACTGAATTGCCTATTTCTTGACAGAAACATATTTTAGTGCACTGTTTGGCAGTAAAATGAGAAGGTTTGTGACCAAGTCGGCTGACCGGCCGGAGCAAACTTTCTCATCTGGAAAATCGTGTATATTATGCCTTTGAGTCAGTTCTAAACATGTTCAGTGTCTTGCCTGTGTTTTTCCTACCCTTGATGATAAGCAATAGCTCACAACAGACCATGGTATGTTGTGATATCACCGCTCAGGGGTTTTGTGCATAGGTGGCGCCAGGGAGGGGCTTGGGGGGGTTCTGTAGCTACCCCTAGAATTCCCATAGCACCCCCAAGAAATTGCTGTGGTTTATTTATAAAACATTTTTGTTAATGTGTGAATACTATAATTCATATTTAAAAAATGAATGGATACATTAATAAAACAAATTATTTCTAACGGAGCACCCTCACTGAAACGCAGAGCTATCCCATAGCACCAGCAAAATAAAATCTCTGGCGCCGCCACTGGTGTTGTGTGGCCAGACGCGAAGCTTTTATAAAGCAGTCATAAAGTATGGCAATATAAAAGTTACTGTCACATTCCAGTTTAAATAATTTTTGGGGGGGCATTTTAGGCCCTTATTTTGATAGGACAGATGAAGACGTGAAAGGGGAGAGAGAGGGGGAATGACATGCAGCAAAGGGAAGCAGGTCGGAGTCGAACACGTGACCTCTATACATGTGTGCCTGCTCTACCAACTGGGCTAACCCGACACACCTGACATTCCAATTAAATAGACGTTTATTAAGGATCACAACAAAATAGGCCCTCCTGGGCTGGCTGCCTGCACATACCGAGGCAATGCTATTAAACGTAGAGAAAGTTAGCCTACACTAGCAGCTAGCATAGGCTATATGTTTTGCTTAACGCTAAAGTGTTAGTTCGGATTCACCAAAATGACACAAACTAACCGATCGAGGCAGCGGTAGAACAGCAACTCCCTTGTTCTGCGAGGTAAAAATGACTGTTTTGTCAATGGAGTCTGGTGGCTTTGAAGAGAGCATAGATAACTGCTTCAGTTCCCAATAGGAATAGGACTTTCTGACGGCAAGGTAAATCGGTGAAAATATTCTAAATATAGCGTATACAGTACTTTCTCAGATGCGGCGTGATACGTATTGTGAAAAGGAACTAGACGTCATGGCCGTGGTATGTGGTTATTATATCATGGCTATAAACCAATCAGGTTGCTTGATTTGAGCTCCCCGTTTTATTTTTATTTTATACCCCCATTCATATTAGGAATATAAGAGTATTGGTAAAAGAGCTCACTGTGTTCCACACACTTGAATGCCACAAGGGATTTGCCTGAAAGTTTTTAATTTCGAATTCATTTACCCATGTCGAAATTCTTCACGTGTTACACTAGAACTTCAAATACTTGATTGCAATTTGCTCCAAATGATTACACTGAACAACAGAAATGTGAAAACAAGATATGATCCCATAAGACGGACACAAAGTTGATCAAGTACACTGAATTACCATCCAGTCCAGTTTGCGCTTATTCAAAGTTGCTTTAAAGAGGACCAAATCAACGTAATGCCATGTATTTGCAGTAAATCCCATTCAGTGTGTGTGAATTTCACAGCCGAACGCAACATGTCATCATTGTTTCCAGGAGCATGAGCAGAAGCTGAAACAATTGGAGACTGCTCACCACAATGAGATCTGTGAGCTGAAGGTGGCCAACATCTCCAGGACCTCAAAGACCCAGAGGGGCCAAGTGGAGTCGGAGCTAGTGCTTCAGAAGAAAAAGAACATTTTACAAGCGGACATGGGAGAGAGAGAGTCCTGTAATAAAATCTTCATTAGAAAGTTCAAGCAGGTGAGAACTCAGTCCATTACATTGCATTTTAACCTTTTATTTCTACAAGTAAGCACCTGTACAACAAAGCTTCTTTTTTTCTTTATCTTAACAGAGACAGCAGGATGAATTAAAGGAACTAAATGATAGCTATGAAAAGACAGTCAGAGGTAGATAAACGTGTCCATTTCTGAGTTGAAGTCCAAAAAAGCACTATCATAAACTCTGTAAACTACGATTTCTCTCTGTTGCTGTTTAAATAGAAATGGAGGCCAACTATATCAACACAATGAAAATCATGGCCAAAGAGCACAACCAAAACACACAAACTACGCTAGATGAGATCGACAAGCAAATGAAAATGAGGATTGTAAGTGTTGTAGCGGCGCAAAACAAATCCTGGAGAGATCTCAACAAGTCCGTCGCAGATAAACATCACGTGTGCTTGGAAAAGGAGAGGCTAGAGGTAAGAGATGTTACTCATCACAGTCCTCTCGCACTAAAGGAAAAGAAACGCACAAATCTGTCGCACACGAGAGTTGAATTTATCCATTAAAAAAAAGACTTTTTTCCCCCCAGTGAGTCTATCACAGCCAATCAGATATCGAGACATTTTTTTTCCGCTTTCAGCAGGCATACATTTAATGTGCTTATTCCACTCATGTATCTGTGTCTTTAAATCTGAGTCTGGAGGACACCAAATGTGTTAATTCTTTTCAAGAACTAGTTTGTTGTCCTTGTTTCATGTGAAGAGTTTTGGTTTGACAGGAAATAAAATTCCCAGACTGATCTCATAAAGTGGCGTAATTTGTATGCTATTTTGGCATGTTATCAAGACGCATAAGCGATTTTTAGCGTGTTTATCAATGCAATTCGCCCGCCATTGACATACATTATTAGTGAATTTTCGCCATAGCGAGTAGTATAAAGGGACGTAGGTCCGCGGATGGGTAAAACACAGGACTTTCACCTAGGAGAGCTGGGATCGCGTCCCACGTGTGGAGATTTTCAGCCGTTTTTTATTTTTATTTTTTTTAAGCCTTCCCCAATGTTTCTTTCCTAAACCAAACCGTTTATTTTATTTTATTTATTTATTTATTTATTTCAGGACAATGCACATTTAATGAACATGTACAGCGGTACACGTAAAAGTGCCAGATTGTAGCCCAAAGGCTAATTTCCATCTGTAGTCCCATTTGGCAGATTTAAATTACAATAATTGTTGTTTTCCTAAGCGTGTGACGTTGGTCACTGTTGTGTTTTTGTGTTACTAAAGCCTTTCCCAGTGTTCTTTTCCTAAACCCAACCTTTTTTTTTTTTTTACACGTGTGACGTTCTCGCAATAGTACATCACGTTCTCGCGATAACATGCAACATGGCGACGCCACGTGGTGGGTATGTTTACATCTGCTGTATACAGCGTAGACATACACGTGGATAGCTCAAAATGCATACAGATGACACGCCATTTGGCTTTAGGAAAGTGGCGTGTATGTTTACGCAAAGTCATGATGCCATGTTGAAATTCCACGAACAGCAAAGTGCTTATACAACTAAATAAGGTACAGGTTGGCCTTGCTTGACATGCCATTGTTTGTCGTCGTTTGGTAGACAGAACTTGAAGCTGCAAAGGGAAAGGGCGAGCTACTAGACTGGAGGCTGGCAGCAGCGGTGCAGAAGAACAAAAGCATAACCGAGTCTCTGCAGGAATTGGAGCCAAAGCTGTCGGAGAGCCGCACACAGCTGGTGAAAGAGAGAAAAGCCATGGCCAAGAGTTTGAAGGTTACTGCTTTGCTTAATTTTTACTCTCGAAAGCATCAAGCTATCTGAAGTACATCATAATCATAGTTATTGCGCAACTTTTTTTTATAATAATGAACATCCGTTACATCCAAGCCATTGCCAAATGAGTTGCTACAAAGCTAATTAAGACTATCAGCTCCACACAACTCTCTCTATAAGTATGGCTATGTTCAGATGATTGGGTCGTCCAGCAACCTTAGTACCTCTTCTGAAGAGTTCATCATGTTTTAATCCTGTGTCCTCCTTGGCTACTAGCAACTGAGAGGGGAAAGGGGGGGTGTGGGGTGCGATCACAAAGACTTGTATCATCTTTACTTAGAATTCCTCATGGGGGCGATAGAAACTACGCACTATAGCTTTAAGGTGTGATGCACAAATAGGCAACAGGTATAATGAAGCAAATTGGACATTATTTTACTGTTGAAATTTTAAATTGAGATGTAAAAAGATGATGTTGAATAGTTTTTTTTTGTGCATTGATATTCATTGCTTCTTGTGTCTAAAGGAAAACACTGTCCTCCTTTTTACAACACAAGTCAGATTTTCATAGATTTGCCAACTAACCATCGGTTATGGCAGACTCAGCAAGTCAAATGTAGAGACACAAGAATTCAGTTTGCTTTGCTGTTTCTTTATTGATGTCACCACCAGGAGTAAGTCAGAACTGTTTAAATTCCGATTTGATTCAGTATTTCGATCTACACAACACATTTGGCAGATCAAACTGCTAAATAGAGCAGATAAAACTAGGGCTGTCAAAATGAACGCGCAAATTCCTCTTTAACGGCACCATTTTTTCTTTTTTAATGCGCCTGCAGAGACACGAGACACGAAAGGAGAGCGGGCCTTATAATACATCCATGAACGGGAGTGGATGGCTAGCAGAAACAAAGCTCCTTGAGCAGAAATGGATTTAAAAAAAAAAAAAAAAAAAAAAAAAAAAGGGTCTTTTGAATGGCAAGTTGAGTTTCAAAGCCCTTCCAGATGTTTCTCTCCACAAGACTAAAGTTATTTGCATGTACTGTCAATGTGAACAGAGTTACCAACAGATTATTTCATCTTAAATACCACTTGAGCAAATATCCCTTTTAAACCGAGGTAAATAGGACACTCGTGTGATTGAAAATGTAAGAGCCCTTGTTAAAACATTTATCCAAATTCGTGCAATGTAAATCTCCCATTAGATCTTGTAGAGCATCTTTCTGGTTCAAATTGGACCTGCAACACTGACCGTGGCTAAGACATTTTTACCGTTCAAAAGAAAATTGCATTCAGTCTACAAACATTTCAGGTCTTCGTGAAATCAAAGTGGAAGTGGTGAGCGACATTTCCTAACTGACTGGAATATTGGCTAAAACTATGAAAGTAAGCAAACCTCCGATAATGTCGCCAACAGAGGGGCAAAGAAATGAGTGCACACATACTCGGGGAGAGACGTGAGCTGTATTTGAAGCACCAGCAGTTGGAGCTGAAATACGAACAGGTAAACTGATTGGTCACGTCGCAAGTTTGAACTTTATTCATTCGCTCAGTTGACGGAGCAGTGAATGTTGGGCGTGTGCCTGGTGGGTGGGCGTTCATGGGTTTCATGTGTGTCCCGCAGGTTCAGCAGGAATACGACGAGCTGCAGAAGAGGCAGACTGAGGCCATTCTGGACGTGCAGCAGAAAAGCGGCCTGAAGGCCTTGGTGCTGGAGAGGAAGATAAAGGCCATGACAGAAATGCAGGAGAAGGAGCAGCTCGAACTCTGGGTGGCGCTCACATTCGGACAGGGAGACCAAACGGCTGCAAAAAACATTAGGGTATGATTTTACATCTGCACTTTAGTTCAACTTGTGTTCAGTAGTTTATAGGACCACACAGTCAACAGGCACACGGAGGAGGAAGGATCATATTGATTGTGTCTTGAATGGCCCTATGACCTTTCCTCTAGTGCCAAACAGGACCAGCTTAACCCAGTGAAGTTGAATCATTTTTCTGATAACTCCACCAATTACACCCATCCAAGATAGTTTACTATAGAGATGGCCCGATACCATTTTTTGCTTCCCGATACCATTTCCGATACCTGAACTTGTGTATCGGCCGATACGAGTACCGAGCCGATACCAGTGTGTCATATATTTTATTATGTTTTAACAGCTGTATACTACTATCCCTGTATGGATGTGATATGATTTCTATCATTGTTGTCAGTCTGGCTCAGGTTAAACTCTTTGTGAAACATGAACAAACACAAACAATGAATGCCACAGAACTTTCTTTTATTATCCAGTTTGACAGTCATTTATAACGGAAAAAGAACAAATAAACTACTTTAACGTAGATTTTCTTTAGCGCTTTATTACGTGGTATCGGATCGGTGCATAAACTCCAGTACTCAGCGATACCAGCGCTTTAGGCAGTATGGATAGGATTGTCTTGTATGGCTCTGGAGGATCTTTCTCCACTGCACTGTGGATTAGGTCACACAAACATTCTGGGACAGTTGTCTTGCCAAGCTCCAGACGCGGCAATGGTGGCTCTGCTAAATAATTTTGGGAAGGAACTTGTTTTGGTGGAACATTTGCACCCCGCGAAAGAAGACGCCACATAAAATATCAAATGAAGTGAACTGTTCACACACGACTAGAGTAATGTGAGTTTTTAAATTAGCTGGATACATGGTTAAACGTAATTTGCCATTAATAGTGCATCGCCACGTGTACTTCATCCACGGCAATCCCCACCAATCGGTCCCAAAACCTCCCAGTTAGATAGTAAATGCCGCAAACGTATTCTTTGTAAATGTTTACAATCCTTCCCCGAAAGATCCAATTAGGGCTGCCTTGTTGCACGATCCAGATTTTCTTCAAAACTTGCCATTTTTAAGAGTGTAGCTTGCTAGCTCGAACTTTTGTTGTTTCCCAACGCAAACAAAGTTTGAGAAAGGCAACCCACGGAGAGCGGAAGGTGAGGGACATCCGCTAGATGTCAGGCTATTATCCTGGAAATGTACCCTCGTTGATCTAGACTAGTCCTGTCCCGACACTGTCGTAGCGTGGGGGTGTCGTGAACACTGTGGCCTCTAGAACTAATGGTGTTTTTCCATTTCACGGTACCTGCTCGGCTCCTCTGTGGTGCCCCGTCCTCCTTTTTCCATTGCAGATTTAGTACCGCCTTACGCCTCAGGCGAGCGTGGCTGGTCGTCATAGCAACGGCACAGGAAACTGCCGTGACCTAACGCGTCACACACACTGAACGTTGAAGGTGTGTTGTTTTTGATCCTCAGCATGTGGCTGTTGCCACAGCCAGAAGAAAACAATTGTTTTAAAAGAAGCTGGAGGCAGCGAAAAAAAAAATAAAAAAACACAGATGGCTAAACTATTTAAAAATGGCGGGTTAGTTCAGGACACCCCCGTCTGTCGCTAGCAATGATGACGCAGTGACTAGTGACGATTCTCTACGACCAACCAGTAGTCTGCAGGTTTTCACGTCACCTTTTGGTATCGCCTCAGCTCGCTTGGAACCTTGACGGAGGTGATACTAAAAAAAAGTACCTGCAGTCCGGTACCAGGGACTTTTTTTTTTTCATAATGGAAAACGAAAAAAGGCGAGTAGAGTCGAGGCGAGTCCAGCAGGTACCACGTAATGGAAAAAACGCCATAATTGGGCTTGATGCTTTTACATGATGCTTTCATTCCTTTTTGTGATTTACATTGTTTGAAATTGTGTGCCAAGTTGTTTTACAAGATCAAATGAAAAAATACGTTTTCACCTGTAGGAACTTTTTGTGTCCAAAGACGCCACCACGAGGGCTTTAAAGGCTGCCGTGTCTCGAGATTTAAAGGTCTGCCATCGGTTATCTCAAAGTGATTTCATGCATTTGTTAAGTTGACATTTTCTGGTCCGTCATGTTTTTATTAAAAATAACCGTGTGATCGGCAGGTGTACGACGACATAGTTAAAAACGCGGCAGTCTTGGGGATCTTTGCAGACACATGGCTCCCAATGGGTGAAGTAACCGTGAGGAACGCCTCAGAGGATAGCGTTCCTCTACAAAGCAAGGTTAGTCATCAGTTATCTCAAAGTGTTATCATCTCTCTGTTTAGTTGATCTGAGAGTAATTGCTGCCATGCAGTGTTGCTTGATGTTTCTCCAGTCAGTTTAGGTGGCGCTGTCATGTATTAATGAAATGTCAACCTGTGATTGGCAGAACTTTGACAACTTGATGCAGGAACTGACCGCTTTGTGCATCTCTGTGGACGACTCGGTCCAAAAGGACGCCCTGGGACCGAACCCTGTTAGCGCCGCTCCAGGCAGTGAACGCCTGCAGCTCTCGGGTATGCAATCAACTGCTCTTCTTGGATATTTTATAACCCAAATCACTTCATTTCCCCCCCACTCTTTCTCATCCAAACCCTGATGGGATGATTAGACAGGTTGTAGTTTAATCCAGAGTATGTTAACCACTTTATAAGGAAGTCAAACTGATGGGGAATAATATCAAATATCACGATGTTTTTGACCAAATACATCGATATCGATTTTTGTAGGGTCGACTATTGGTGCTTTCACAATATTTACACAATGAGATTTGTGATGAATAATCATCAGTAATGTGTAGCGCTGCAAAGGTTAATCGATTAGTTGTCAATCGCCAACTATTTTGATAATCGATTATTCGATTAGTCGGTTTGAGTAATTTTTTAAGACAAAAGTAAATATTCTTTGAGTCCAGCTTCTTAAATGTGAATATTTTGTAGTTTCTTCTCTCCTCTGTGACGGTAAACTGAATATACTTGAGTTGTGGACAAAACAAGATATTTGAGGATGTCATCTTGGGCTTTTGGGAAACACTGATCCACATTTTTCCCAATTTTCTGACATTTTATAGACCAAACAACTAATCGAATCATCGATAAAATAATCAACCAATTAATCGATTATGAAAATAATCGAGTTGCAGCCCTAGTAATGTGGATATAATGACTAAGTGGGTGAAGGCAAATAATAGAACAGCTAGAACAGTCTGGTAAGTTCAGAAAATGACATGACTTTACTGTAATGCAGCATTTAAAACCAGGAAAAGACTTATTAAGATTTCCAAAAATTTAACACGATATCTTGCCTCATACATCAATATATTGCCCAGCCCTACGGTGAGCACACCTCATTATACACCCTCATTGGAAAAACTGTGTGCGCCCACAACTGTGGCAAGTATGCTGAATCAAAGATGAGGCAGGAAATCGGTCTGTAAACTGTGATGGATGTTTACAACAATTTTACAGTTCAACTCGCAAATAAGTTTGGCTGACCTGAGGATGTTTGTTCCAATGTGTCTGGTCTTTTGACTGCTCATGTTTCTTGACCCATATGACATTTTTGTGTGTGATTTTCTGTTTTTTTTCTTTTTTATCACCTAACTTGGTGAGAACAATCTCTTTCTTACTGTTAACAATGATCTCACAGTAGCCCAATGGTTAAGACTCCATTGTATTTGTACAACATCTGTTTGTTGTGTAAGCAGTGTGAGGAGCCTAAAGTTGTCTTTGGAGACTTCCAGGCTCTTTAGTCTGTGCTGAGGCTGCAGGGTATTCACTCTTTTTATGGCTTGTTTTCTAGGAGCTTCTGGGTGGGTTCAGGTGCCTATTCCCACTGAGTCTGAAGATGGTGGTTCCTGTGTCAGTGACCAGCAGTCTATGGTGACCCCTAGAGCTACGGACGACTCACTGCTGGATGAAAACGTTACACTGCCTGACTCTTGATAATAATAATAATAATAATAATAAATTGAATTTATATAGCGCTTTTCATGGACTCAAAGTCGCTTTACAGATTGATTCATTCTCACCAATAATGCCGCGGAAACTAGTACAGTAGAATAGTTAAGATATTTCCTAAAGATGCGACCATGATCTAGAAATATAAACTGTAAGATTGTACAATATACTGTACAAGTGATATCCTGCATGTTGTGCCTGTGACACCATTATAAACTATCTCATGCTACTTCCATGCATGTAAAAACAAAGTGTGTGATACTAATACCTGGCTGGAGTTTACAAGACTTGTGGCTGAATTCCTTGCAGCACAAGAGGCCTTCAGTGACATGCTGTGGGTCTAATCTACAGTGGGGGAAATAAGTATTTGACCCCTTGCTGATTTTGCAGGTTTGCCCACTTACAAAGAATGCAAAAATCTACAATTTTAATCATATGTACATTCTAACAGTGAAAGACAGAATCCCAAAGAAAATTCCAGAAAATCACATCATATGAATTTATTAAAATTGATAACCATCTGATGAGGAAAAACAAGTATTTGACCCCCTGGACAAACAGCAAGTATTCTGGCTCCTACAAGCCAGTTAGTCTTTCTTTAAGACACAGCCCCAATCCGAACCAATTATCTACATCAAATATACCTGCCTCACCTCGTTACCTGTATAAAAGACACCTGTGAACACCCAAACAACCAGCATCCAACATCACTACCATGGGCAAGACCAAAGAGCTTTCTACGGACATCAGGGACAAGATTGTTGATCTGCACAAGGCTGGGATGGGCTACAAGAGAATCGGAAAGCAACTTGGAGAGAAAAGATCAACTGTCGGTGCAGTTATCAGGAAATGGAAGAAGCACCACACCATCGCCAACCTCCCTCGGTCTGGGCCTCCACACAAGATCTTGCCTCGTGGGGTGTCCCTGATCATGCGAACGGTGAGGAATCATCCCAAAACCACAAGGGGGGGGAACTGATGAATCAACTGAAGGCAGCTGGGACCACAGTTATAAAAAGAAACGGTTGGTAACACACTACGCCGTCATGGATTGAAATCCTGCAGCGCACGCAAGGTCCCCCTGCTCAAGAAGAAACATGTACAGGCCCGCATGAAGTTCGCCATTCACCACCTGGACGACTCAGAAGAGGCCTGGAAGAAGGTGATGTGGTCAGATGAGACCAAAATAGAACTTTTTGGCCTCAACTCAACTCGTCGTGTTTGGAGGGCAAAGAACACCGAGTACAACCCAAAGAACACCATCCCCACCGTCAAGCATGGTGGTGGCAACATCATGCTTTGGGGGTGCTTTTCAGCCAAGGGGACGGGACAACTCCATCGTATTGAGGGGAGGATGGACGGGGCCATGTATCGTGGAATTCTGGACCGACATCTCCTTCCCTCAGTGAGAGAGCTGAAGATGGGTCGAGGATGGGTGTTTCAGCACGACAACGACCCTAAGCACACCGCCAAAGCAACAAAAGAGTGGCTGAAGAAGAAGCACATCAAGGTTCTGGAGTGGCCTAGCCAGTCTCCAGACCTGAATCCGATTGAAAATCTTTGGAGGGAGCTTAAAATTCGAGTTGCCAGGCGACAACCTCGGAACCTGAATGATTTGGAGGCTGTCTGCAGGGAGGAGTGGGCCAACATCCCTGCCGAAATGTGCACAAACCTTGTCACCAACTATAAAAACCGTTTGACATCTGTGCTGGCCAATAATGGCTTTTCTACAAAATATTAACATGGTGTTTGTCCAGGGGGTCAAATACTTGTTTTTCCTCATCAGATGGTTATCAATTTTAATAAATTCATATGATGTGATTTTCTGGAATTTTCTTTGGGATTCTGTCTTTCACTGTTAGAATGTACATATGATTAAAATTGTAGATTTTTGCATTCTTTGTAAGTGGGCAAACCTGCAAAATCAGCAAGGGGTCAAATACTTATTTCCCCCACTGTATAAAAGTGCTTTATTCAATATGAGAGTACTCTTATGGCTGATTTACTTGCCAGGAAGCTGCAACAATGATTTTAGGAAAGAGGTCAGCACTACACATAATGTCAAAGCCAAATATAAAGACTTTTAGTGATTCACAAGTTGTTTTTCTGGACCTGTGCAATGGAATATTGACTAAATGCCTCTTTGTACGCTGTTGATATATTTTGATGACACTTAAGGAATGATTATTGTTGCTGTCCCTGCTCCTGAGAAGACAGGATACTGTATACACAAAAGAATAAAATCAATAGTGAAAGGAGTATGACGATCAAATAGGCATTATTTGCTGATTTCACCAGCTAGAATAGTCAAGTAAGCACAGAAATTTTAACTGTAATACAGACCTGAAAAATAGCAAATGAGCTCTGTACCTCACAAAATTACAATAAGATCTGTCGCTGCATCATGATACATTGATGTATTTTCTCTCATCAGTCTTGCACAATTTGGTGTAACATCACTAAATGGCATGTGTAGCACCACAACTAATGGCTCGGGTGTCTTTTTAGTTATTCCTTTGGGCAATGAGGGAAATATTTGGGCCAAAAATGCAAAAGTGATTATCATACTGCCACCAACTGGCTGATCAGAATATTTTGTCTAAATTGCAATAGTGATTTGTTAACAATACCAGGATAAAACGTAGCCTTCTCTAGGTTATTGATTTCTGAGATCCAAATGGTCGTGTAGATAAACGTATAAACCGAACTGTTTCTGCACTGAGGGTAAACAGCTGACAGGAAACGCAACCACTTTCACCGGAAAGGAGGAGCAGCTTTTATTGTCGCCAGAGAGCTGCTGTAATGGCGGTGTCTCGTCGTTCCTCGCAGCAACAGCAAAGTACATTACAGTCTCCGCCAAGAAACTGCTCTATTTCGGGAGCTCCTCCGGGGTCTCCGCCGATGGCTCTACTGACTGCGGCCGTTGGACCCCCTGAGAATGAGAGGGAATGCAGCGGAGGGATTGAGATGGTTCTGGCCTCCACAGACCTACCCACCCCGGTCTTAACGAGCAGCGCAAGCTTCACCACGACCACCTCTGGCGGCGGCAGCAGCAGCGTCTCAAGCCCCGGTTCTGGAGCTGCCAGTCCCATTGACGGTAGCAGTGGCATCGGCGGGGCGTTCAGGGAGCTGTTCGAGGCCTGCCGTAACGGAGATGTATCCAGAGTAAAGAGACTTGTCGATTCGGTGAATGTAAACGCAAAGGACATGGCTGGTCGAAAATCGACTCCCCTTCACTTCGCTGCGGGTAACGATGAGCTAAGCTAACTATGCAGAAGCGTTATGTTTTGCAACATTAGCTAGCTATCATATTGACGCGGCTAACGTTAGCTGGCTAATGTTGTTGTGTTTTGGTCGACGTGTTAACTGTTTTTCTTATTGTTCGTGGCTTGCCTTCCTGATAACGTTAAAAGAAACTGAAGTTTATCACGTCGGAATGAATAGCATAGTGGAGCTAGCTAACCAGCTAATGTGACGCTTCTACATCCAATTTGATAATCAGACCGTTAATATTTCTCGAGTTTAGCTAACGTTAATCCCTCATGACGTGAAGCCATGCAACACTAAACGACCTCCAAATTTAGCTAGCTAGACTAAAAGTTTTAAGGAAATGTTATTTCATGTAACGTTTGATTATCATAAAGCAATGCAAAACAACGCAAGTTTATTTTAGATGTGTCAGTTATCTTTAGCACTGAAATTTGGACAGCATTAATGTAATAGTACTGGTGTGTATCAATAAGGATCATATATCATAACTTGGTGTTGGATATTTGTTTTTGTAGGGAGTTTCATCTGAATCCTACGGTTATGATTTTTTTAAAGCCATTATAGATGGAATAGCCAGGCTAGTTATGGTTTAGGTAAACCACGAATAAACCAATGTTGAGGAAAAGCTGAATTGAAATGCATTTTAATCTTCTTCCAGGATTTGGCAGAAAAGATGTGGTGGAGCACCTCTTGCAGACTGGGGCCAATGTTCATGCCAGGGATGATGGAGGACTTATCCCCCTGCATAATGCCTGCTCTTTCGGCCATGCAGAAGTTGTCAGCCTCCTCCTGTGTCAGGGCGCAGATCCCAACGCCAGAGATAACTGGAACTACACGCCGTTACATGAGGCTGCCATCAAGGGAAAGATAGATGTTTGCATTGGTAAGGAAGTCGATGATGTTCAAACACAAGACAGTTCTGCAAATCTGTGATGTTTTTTTTTTTTTCAAGAATGTCATTATTTGCGAATTTGCCTACATTCTTAGAAAGCTTGAAAGGATTGTGTTGTCTTCCATCCTCTTTGCTGTTACCGTCTGTTAGTGTACTGAGTGACACAATATGAGAAATGGTGATGATTTTAAGGAGAAAATTAAAAGTCTTGTTTTCATCCGCACCTCTCTCGCTCAGTGTTACTCCAACATGGAGCTGATCCAAACATCCGCAACACTGATGGAAAATCTGCTTTGGATCTAGCCGACCCTTCAGCCAAGGCTGTTCTCACTGGTCAGTGACTCTCCACTGTTTAGCCCTCACATTAACACAAAAAGCCCTCAATTTTACAGCAAGTGACGTATGATTACAGGAATAAATTAGTGTGTGCAGATAATCATAATTATTTGTAAAAAATTTGTATCAAAATGTAATGGTCAGATAGGCTGCATGATTCTGTCCTTACATCACAGTGTACCATAATTGTATCAAACTAGGCATTTTGCAATACCATTGTAGGATAAGAATCCCCCCCCCCTTGTTTTTCTTATTCTTTGTTTTTTGGGGTATCTTAAAGGGGCGCTATGCAGTACGCAGTCGCTTTTTGCTCGCAGGTTTCTCTATAGAGCTCCCCCTATAGCTTCGGAATAGATATTTGGCAACAAACTCGTTGGTGACTACTCCTCCCATCTTCTGCCTCTGGTCATGTACATTTGTTTTTCAAAGAAGCCGGCGAACGCGCGGAGCCATGTCCACTGAGGTAGACAGCTAGTAAGCCCGTAACAGACAGCGATCATAATAAAAACCTTTACAGACGATAGCAAACATCCTGAACGGCAAGAACGCCAGGTCAGCATCGGATTTGCAGTCTTCCGTTTGTCTCAGTTCTGGCCATTCTGAAAACGCAGGTCCGATGTTTACTTGTGTCTGACTCCTCGCTCGGTCAGTCTGCCGATTTCCTCTTTCTCTGTTCCTCCGTCTACGTTTTTCTAGCTTTCTGCTTCTTTTTTTGCCGGCTCAGCCATGACGATAGTGTGAAAACTCCATCGCTACCTTGTTCTTACAGCTAGCCGGTTCCTGTATGTGTGCAGTGCCGTAAAGCAATTTGTTACATCGCGAGACCTGATATCACACGATACTTCCTGACACTGAGGCTGGTGGCTCACCGGCCCAAAGTTACAAGGGTGGTTTTTCCGCTCACTAGGGGCGTTAGGGGGGAGCGAGACGACCACCATTCAAACCGAAAAAAGTCATATAACCATTCCAATAACTCCGAAGCTGTTCAGTTAAGGTAAATTAAGCTTAAAAAAAAAAAAACTGCATAGTTTCCCTTTTTAATAGAGCAGAGGCATGTAACTACAGCAAGGGGCTTGTCAATAGCCTTTTATTTTATCGACACCCCAACTATTCCACCTGAATTGAGTTCTGGTTGTCCTCTGGCATCAACTGATTGCCACAAACCACAGAACACATCCATTAGCAGACACGTGGACAGCAATAGCTTACAAAAGTCACAGCACATGCTGAAATGAGTGGAAAGTGTTTGACATGCCTAGCTCTGATCTGAATGTTTATTTTCATCCAGGTGAATACAAGAAGGATGAACTTCTGGAAGCAGCAAGGTGAGTATCTTTCTGACTGGTCAGTACACACATTCCCAGAGTCAAGCAGCTACGTCGTTTTCTGCTCATTGGAGCATGCACCTGCAATATACAGCTCTTAAACGTGACCGGCTTAAAAGTATGACTTAGTTTCATCCAGTATTGCAGTCTTATCATCTGTGAAAGCCTGCGGAATGACTTATAGATCAGGTTTCCGTTTAAAAAAACGCAGGGAATAGTGATTTTTAGGGGGAAATGCTTAATGTACTTCCTTTGATTTTAAATGTGCTGTATAAATAAAGATGACTTGACTAATGACGCCAGTCTTTCCAACCATGTAATTGCAGGAGTGGAAATGAAGAAAAGCTGATGGCACTGCTGACTCCATTAAATGTCAACTGCCATGCCAGCGATGGTCGCAAGGTAAATGAACCACTAGTAGTGCACCATATCACACCAGACAGATACCTGCCATAGCACATTTTTAATACAACATGTCTCGCAAGGTTGCAAAACCGTTATTCTGTATTTAAAAAAAAAAAAAAATAATAATAATTCTTGACATCAAAATAGCAAGACGGTTTCTGAGTCAAACAATGTGTGAATGAAGGAATTAGCAGTCTTTGTTATGGCTGGATTAGTTTGTGCGGTGCAGATATAAAGAGGAGTTATGTCATAGGGTTTATGGGAGGGTGTTAATGGGGTCTTCCTTGCCTTGGACAAACCACTGTGCAACATCCATATTGTAGATGTTTTTTATTTCTTCTTCTAATTATGCATGTGTGACTTTCATCAGACCATTCTTGAAATCCACGTGCATCCGTTATACCATCTCGACTTTTACTTTAGCAAACTCATTAATCCTCTTCGTTCCGTTTTTTTAAGTTTCCAGTTTTTTTTTTTTTTTAATTTACATTTGGATCCAGTTAGTTAGGCTAGCTGATTCTGTTCATTTTCTGGAACTGAAGTAGACACACCGTTCCTTTTTATTTATTTTTGGGGAGGGGGGATTTACAGTATAGTGTTTTTGTTAATCACTTTTCAACATGTTTGGACCGAGACAGCAATCTTGTCTGTTCTTCCCCATAATCCCTTCTCCATGGCAAGATGCTGGAGCAAAGCTAGCTGTGATCTTGAAATCTATGTTGGGTTTTTTTTTCTTTCTTTTTTTCTGTCATTTCTACTGTAGTGTCTCTTCTGAACTCAACCCACGTTATTGGAACTTGCTCACAATGCGAGCAGTATTTAAATCATGACACAGTATTTTAGACATTAATGTCTTTTTTCTCCTTTTTTGTGGAGGAGTGGACTAGAAGGGCACTGGTATAAAGATGCACTTTATAGAACGCATTTTGGCACTAATTTTCTAATGTCCGCATTTAGCATTGCTAATTTAGGTGCAGGATTGTTTTTGGAATTTCATTCTTTGTGTCGTGTAATGCACTGATGTATTTCCTCCCACTGTTTTTGTCTGTAATGCATTACTTTTTTTTTTTAGTAATTGATTCCTGTCATGTCTGGCAAAATTGCTGTCTGTGTATTTTTGTAAATAACTCACAAAAAGCATAATTACCACTGGTATATCAGCCACTCGCCTGTTTCATTAATTCCTAACCACATTTTTCTTCAACAGCAGTTCAAGTAGGACTCCCTCCCTGCCTCCTTTTTGTTGTATATTTGGAGTTTGAGCATGATCCCAGCCAGTATAGCCAGTGTGAATTTTTGCTCTGGGATTTAACCAGCGGGCACCATTAACCGGTCCTTGCCTCTTTCACAAAGCCACGGAGAAAAACCCGAGGAGGAGGAGAAGTCACACTTAACCTTCAGCCATTTACCCTCTCTGGCCCAGTGTCGCCTTTTTAATCTCAAACCATGTTTGACGGCTCAGCCAGTGATTTTATAACTAGGGCGTGTGTTTCATTGACTTAAGAAGGAAGAAAAGAATTGCTGTGAAAAGATACTGTCATTTTGTAATTTTTGTTTCGTTTTGTTTTCCGTGTGACTCTGGCAACATTTGTCGATCAGTCAACATCCCAAAAAATGCTGGTAAGTTGACCTTGATAACGGCCACTTGATTGATGCACTGTTGTGATTTTTATTTTATTTTTATTCCATTGTTTTGATTTGACCAATATAAGCTGGCTGTCACTTGTAATTGCACATCATGGACCTGGGTGTAACTGCTCACTCATGTATCCTTACCTTGATGCTCCTCTGTGTGTGTGTGTGTGTGTATGTGTGTGTCTGCGCGCGTGTGTGTGTGTGTGTGTGTGTGTGTGGCATTTGATTGAGGGAGTGTGTGAGCTGGGTCTGGTGTCATGGTGGCAACTCAACCTTTTTAATGGGTTTGGAGAGGTTGTCGAAATGTCCACTGCCTACTTTCTTCAGCGTCTGTCCTCTCCTTGCACACTCACCCACACTTCTCCGACTTTCACTCACTTTTCTCTTCAGTCAGTATCTGATTTTGGCTTTTAATTTGTATTCATTCATTTATTTTTGAAGATCACTCATGCATGCCTGAAGGCTTGCCCCTCTTGCATTTTGTCAAGCGAATCCTTAATAACATGTCTGTGAAACTTGTGTCTACTTCACGTTCCCCCGTTGGAACGGTTGGTATGCAGTATTAAATGGACTACATTTTTCACCTGTCATTCTAGTGCTATGCTTCCCTCCATGATAATGACTTTTGATTGCTTTCGATTGCTCGTGTCACCCCTTTACTGAATGATGCCTCCATGATTCGACTCTCTCGTCCATCTTATTTTTGTGTCGCTGTGGCTTGAGATCTAACCGTTGGCTTTTTGGGATTTATATTAACATCACCGCATGGAAAATTGAAATGAATGATGTCCCTCCTTTCTGATTGTAAGCTTGACCTGAGCTAGACTTTTGAGCAGAGAACAAACGCCACTGAGATTTGATTTGCAGCTTTGCCTAGACTGTTTATTTATTTTTTTCTTGGCTGGACAAAAAAAAAAGCCATTTGATTTGAATCTCTAATAGCTTGCAGAGATGCTTTCTCAAACGATCAGCTTGCTTATTGTAGCCTCTTTGCATCCTATTACGGTTGGTGTTCGATAGCCTTTTGATCAAATCTGAATCCAGGATTGAATTCACTTATTGTAATTACTGCAGGTTCTGCTTGTTAAAGTAAAAGCACTTATATAATAGAATTTTTAATTTGCCACATTATCTTTTCTGTTTGGCTACCTGAATGCCCTTTTAATCTTAATACAAACGCACTTAACAACCACAAACAAGTTATCATAACCCAACCGTAATTCCTACACAGCCATTTTGAATTTTATAGTCTTGACCGTTGCACTAGCAGTTCTTTCTTGTCGTCTAACCGCATAAAACGTAATTTTAGACTCCTAAGACTTAGGAAGAATATTTAATTTTTGCTGACATTGTCAAATAGCAGTCGAGGTAGATGTGTAAAGAGGTTGAAGTTCCTTGTTGTCACTCAGGTCAGACGCAAATCAATTTTTTTTGTCGCTGGGTTTCCCCCCCCCCCACAAACTCCATTGACCTTGCATCATCATTCGCCATTCATCTGCAACTCACCGAGCATAGCCTGCCGTAGCACAATGCTTCTGGCCCTAATCAGCCGCTTGCTCCTGTGGCCACCGAAGGCAGCACACGCTGAGCCAGCCAGCGACCTGTGTGCTCTAACAAGCCGTCCTCTCTTACAGTCGACGCCGCTCCACCTGGCTGCCGGCTACAACCGGGTCCGCATCGTCCAGCTCCTTCTCCAGCACGGAGCCGATGTTCACGCCAAGGACAAAGGGTGAGACGCCCTTTCAGAAAAACCCCACAAAAAAACGTAATTTAGTCATAATTTATGACACTAACCTGATTGTCCTTTTTTCCCTGCAGTGGCCTGGTTCCACTTCACAACGCCTGCTCCTACGGCCACTTTGAGGTCACCGAGCTTCTGCTTAAAGTAAGACCCACGAAAGGTCTCTTTGCTTTTCAAACTGCCGTAGGCCTTTTTATTTTTAAGATGTTTTGATAATGTCCGATACAGAGATCTGGGAAGCAAGCGTACACATCTGTGCTCTGATTGTGCTGTTCTTTCTGCAGCACGGAGCCTGCGTGAACGCCATGGACCTGTGGCAGTTCACTCCTCTCCACGAGGCCGCGTCCAAGAACCGAGTGGAGGTCTGTTCCTTGCTGCTGAGCCACGGGGCCGACCCCACCCTGCTCAACTGTCACAGCAAGAGCGCCGTGGACATGGCCCCGACTCCAGAGCTCAAAGAGAGGCTCACCTGTGAGTGCTCTCGCAGTCCCACAGCACTTCCACACACACACACACACACACACACACACAAACTGATGATAAGAAAAAATACTTTATGTTGACACAATATACAGGTGCAGTGCATAAGCAATACAGCGTTTCCCACAGGTTGAGAATTTACATGTGGTGGTGGGTGGCGCAAAGATGTGGCTGCCAAACCAAGCCCCGGGTATCCTGCTCTGCCTTTGAGAAAATGAAAGCTCAGATGGGCTGATCTGGAATCTTCACTTTATGGCATCATAAGGGGAAAGTTACCTCCCCTTTCTCTGCTTTGCCCGCCCAGAGAATTTGGCCCACCCATGAGAGAGAGACATCATGGCTTTCAAACGAGCAAAGTGGCAGTTGGTCAACCCGGTTAGCCACGATTACCTCCCGTTGGCTATATTATAGAGAGATTGAGTGGAGCATACTGCCGCGGAGAGGGTCATCAATCAGACTCTGGTAAATGACGTTTGGGGCGCTTTCACAGCGGTGTGGCCACGCCGTTTCTACGGTTTATCAGTACGGTTTGTCCCACGGCAAGACCACCAGCAGCGCTGTAAAAATACATGGTTGATTAATAAAAAAAAAAATAATAATGTTGTCTTAGATTTTATCTACCTGGGTGGGTCTCAGTCTTCCTGGGCGTCCAAGTAGAACCCATGTATGGGAAACACTGCAATAGCTGCTGGCAGTTCCATTTACTCCTCCTCTTTCTCTTCCATGTAGACGAGTTCAAAGGTCACTCGCTGCTGCAGGCGGCCCGGGAGGCGGACATGGCCAAAGTGAAGAAGACGCTGGCTCTGGAGATCATCGGCTTCAAACATCCTCAGACCAACGAGACTGCTCTGGTCAGAACCAAGCCTTTCTACTTGTGTTGGGGGCTCAATATCACTTTCACTTCTGAGGCCAGTGTGGACATTAAAAGCTCCTTGTTTCAGCTTCCTCATTGGTTCCAAATTCTGTTGATGCCAAAATAAAATCCCTGTTTTTCCAATTTGGAATAAAATTTAGCCTCAGAGAAATTAAAAGTGATCTTGTCAGCAATGCTCCGTGTGTTTTAATGACGTACAGCCAGTTAGTTGTACGTGATTGGTTTAGCGAACTGGCATTTACTCGAAACATTTGCCCTGGGCCGGCAGGTCAAAGGTTCCGGCGCACTCTAATCTAATGTTGTTGTGTATTTTAGCACTGTGCTGTGGCTTCCCCCCACCCCAAGAGGAAGCAGGTGACTGAGCTGTTGCTGCGTAAAGGTGCCAACATCAACGAGAAGAACAAAGAGTAAGTCCACATTTAACCTTTTACGTTGATTTTGAAAACAAAACAAAAACTGGAATTGATTAGCGACTCGTGAAATTACAATCAGGATTGTGTAACTTGGACGACAAGGTGGTGTCTTCCCCATAGAACAGCTAAAATTAGAAAAAAAACTTGACCGATAAATAACGAGAGAATGTTAATTGCATGTTGAAGCACTTTAAGTGCCAAGAAGATAACTTCCTGTCCATTTTTTTTGTGTTTTAAGCTTTATGACCGCGTTGCATGTTGCTGCCGAGAGAGCTCACAACGATATCCTGGAGGTGCTGCAGAAACACGGAGCGAAGGTCTGCTTGTTTTGTGTTTTTTACGTTTCCATTCTGTTCTGCCAGATGTAAAATGGTATTAGGTAATGTCGTCTGGGAGGATCAAAGAAAGTGTGTTGCTGACCCTTAACTTCACCTCCTCTGGCTCCAGGTGAACGCTGTGGACACACTAGGTCAGACCGCTCTTCATAGAGCCGCGCTGGCCGGGCACATCCAGACCTGCAAGCTGCTGCTGAGCTACGGGGCCGACCCGTCCATCGTGTCTCTGCAGGGTTTCACCGCTGTTCAGATGGGCAACGAGGCTGTGCAACAAATTCTTAACGGTAATCGCAACCGCCGCGCTTCGGGCTGTTGTAACATCGTTTGATTTCCGGTCGGATTTTAAAATTTGAGAATGAAAAGGCACTCTTCGTGGCCAGGTTAGCTCAGTTGGTAGAGCGGGCGCACATATATAGAGGATTACTCCTCGACGCAGCGGCCGTGGGTTTGACTCCAACCTGTTGTCCTTTGCTGCATGTCATTCCCCCTCTCTCACCCCTTTTCATGTCTTCATCTGTCCTGTGAAATTAAAGGCCTAAATGAAAAAAAAAAAAAAAAAGGCACTCTCATTCACACTCGCCCAAGATAAGACCGATCTTTTTGTCCGAAGTAACACACCTTGTGTAAATTTCACTGCTTAGATTTAATTAATGGGATGCCTAGCTCTTTCACAAATGTGTCTTTGGAGGGATCTACCAGATTTAAACCCCGATCATGGGATTTCATATAATGTACTGTATGGGAGTCTGGTTTGACGTCGTCCTTTTGTTTTGTATTGAATGTCCCTTTTTTATTTTTATTTTTTTTTCACAGAAAATGTCCCAACACGTAATTCTGATGTGGACTACAGATTTCTGGAGGCAGCCAAAGCAGGGGATCTGGAAACAGTGCAAGTAAGTTTACGGTTTCTTCTGTATTTTTTCTACCAGGAGTGAATGGCTACAGTTTGTAGCACTGAAATTCCACACGCAAGTGACTGTGCAGGCCCCATAATGATTTTCTTGTAAACCTGTTGTTATACCACTCGGTTGAGTTGCTAATTATCATATTGTCTATGGCAGCAACTTTGCACCCCCCAGAATGTAAACTGCCGGGACTTGGAGGGCCGCCACTCTACTCCTCTCCACTTTGCAGCTGGTTACAACCGAGTGGCTGTCGTTGAGTACCTGCTACACCATGGAGCTGATGTCCATGCCAAAGACAAAGGGTGAGTTCTGCCATGCTAGCCATCATCTGAAGGTTTTTTAAAAAATGGAATGGGGGTGTGTGTGGCCAGGTTAGCTCAGTTGGTAGAGCAGGCATAGATGGATTGATAGATTGATTTACTCCTCAACGCAGCGGCCGCGGGTTTGACTCCGACCTGCGGCCCTTTGCTGCATCATTCCCCTTCTCTCTCCCCTTTCATGTCTTCATCTATCCTGTGGAATTAAAGGTTTAAATTGCCCACAAAAAATAATCTTAAAAGATGTTTGTTGTTTTATGTTTATTTATTTTTGCAGGGGCGCCTGGCTAGCTCACCTGGTTGAGCGCGCGCCCCATGTACAGAGGCTCAGTCCTCGCCACAGTGGCGGCGGGCTCCATTCCAAACAGCGTTTGCTGCATATCGTTCCCCCCTCTTTCTCTCTCCCCTTTCATGTCCTTAGCTGTCCTATCAAATAAAGGCCTAAAAAATAATGTTTATTTTGACACAAATAAAAAGTTGAAAGTAGCACATGGCAACACATCATGCTTCTGGTGTGAAGATTTTCCCTTCTGTTTTTCCTCATGCAGTGGTCTGGTTCCCCTCCACAACGCGTGCTCCTATGGTCACTATGAAGTAGCCGAGCTGCTGGTCAGACACGGAGCTTCAGTCAACGTGGCCGACCTGTGGAAATTCACCCCGCTTCACGAGGCTGCAGCCAAAGGAAAATATGAGATCTGCAAACTGCTGCTCAAAGTGAGGATCCATTATTATCACCTGTCACGAGCATGGTCTTACATTAATTTGTTAGTTATTATGTTGATTAGGATTATTTCCAAACTATCGGTATCTGCATTTATAATGGCTGATAAATGAATATTTGGGGTGGGGGGTGTCCCACATCATATATATACCAACATTATAACAAACATTTATATAAATAATATATAAATATAGTGTTATAAAAAAAAACTCAAACTCTTTTTGTTCAGCACGGAGCCGACCCATCCAAGAAGAACCGCGACGGCAACATGCCGCTGGACATGGTGAAAGACGGAGACACGGACATCCAGGACCTGCTGAGGGGGGACGCAGCGCTGCTGGACGCTGCCAAGAAGGGCTGCCTGGCCCGGGTCCAGAAGCTCTGCTCCCCAGAGAATATCAACTGCAGAGACACACAGGGGCGCAACTCCACACCACTCCACCTCGCAGGTAATCAACATGGGCTGCTTTGTCATTTTGTCTTCTTATTTTTACTGAATACAGGGACTGACAAACCCACCTGATTTGGCTTTCACAGGGAGGCGAAAGATTTTAGATCTTTTGTCTTGTCCACGCTTTCAACATTGTCTGTGACTAGTGCAGTGGCCGTTGAAAATGTGCCTGTTTGGTTAAAAATAGACATGGAAAAGCGAAGCACCTTTTTTTTTTTTTTTTTTTTTTTTTTTTTTTCGCCAACCTTATTCCACAACAGTCGCGATGTTCCTTTCAGCTTTCCGCCCGTGCTCCAGGAAAGTGGAGAGAGAGAGAGACTAATCCAAACGACATCACCGCACTTAATCGTGCCCGTAGCAAGACGCATGTCAAGTTTGAAATCCATCGGACTAACGGTTAGAGAGATATGCGCATAACAGACAGACGTTCCTGCAATTTATAGACCGATGCTGTATGTGCTTTTGTTTTATGTGGTTATGTTTTTTTCTGTCTGCTGAACTCTGGTCTCTCAGACTACCTGATTTTAAATAACGGTAAATGTAGACTTTGATGCTGATTCCTGTTCCTTCTCCTCAGCTGGGTACAACAACCTGGAGGTGGCGGAGTATCTGCTGGAGCATGGGGCTGATGTCAACGCCCAGGACAAAGGAGGCCTTATCCCTCTCCATAATGCTGCTTCTTATGGGGTCAGTCTCAACACAAACACATTAGTAATTACACTCATTACTACAAATACAGATTCTGGGGGGGGAGGGGGGGTTGCTTTGCACACTGAAAAAGCGTAATGCTACAGGAAACTCAAAATTGATTTGTAGCACAACTTAAAAAAAGATATTCATTGTGTTGGTGCTTCCTCACAGCATGTGGACATCGCAGCCCTACTGATCAAGTTCAATACGTGTGTGAATGCGACAGACAAATGGGCTTTCACACCCCTGCATGAGGCGGCCCAAAAGGGTCGTACGCAGCTCTGTGCGCTGCTGCTGGCTCATGGAGCCGACCCCACCATGAAGAACCAAGAGGGCCAGACTGCCCTGGACCTGGCCACGGTAACCCCTTCTGTCAAACAGACAAGACATTGACCAGCTTAGGAATTACTGTGAAATAAGTTTTTTTTCCGTCCTAGATGAGTGTGGGGCGGTGGGCAAATGGTTAAAAGAATGTTTTCACTTAGTAGTTCTCTAGTTGCATGAGCGTTCTACTGCCTCTTGTTTTTGTTCACTGAGGGCCCCGAACTGATCACTACACTGGAATGAGATAGGCAAGAGAATGTACAGTAAATAAACTTAAATCCGGCTCCTTTCAACTCCTTTTTTCCTGCCTTCATTGCAGGCTGATGACATCCGGGCCCTGCTGATGGATGCCATGCCACCGGACGCCTTGCCCAGCTGCTTTAAGCCCCAGGCCACCGTGGTCAGCGCCTCCGTCATTTCCCCCGCCTCCACGCCGTCCTGTCTGTCCGCTGCCAGCAGCATAGACAACCTGGCCGGGCCGCTCACTGAGCTGGCCGCCGCCGCCTCCGGGTCGTCCGGAGTGGCCGATGGAGCCACAGGCACCGACCGCAAGGAAGGGGAGAGTAAGTTTGTGTTATTTTTTTTGTTTGTTTGTTTCTTCTAATGGGGAAAATGTGTATGAACCCTGTTTTGACATTGGTGAATTGTTTTTCATTCCACTCTTAATGCCCCTGTTTTCCATAGTGGCCATGCTGGACATGAATATAAGTCAATTCATGAAGAGCCTGGGCCTGGAGCACCTGAGGGACATCTTTGAGAGGGAGCAGGTCAGCTATCTTAAAAATACTTCTTTAAAGCTAAAATGCTCGTGCACTGCACAAGTTCAACCGTTTTATTTCACATTAGTATCTGATGTCAATCCAAAGCGTGTATAACATCCTGACATTTGAGTGCAGTGGGATTAGAAAAACCGTCCAGCAGTTGTTGGAACAATTTCAGCTGGCAGGAAAAAACAATCTTGGCAGCAACGACATGAACTTGTCCATAGTGTTTTGTGTGTTAAGCAGTCTACACACCGGGACGAATATCGGCGCGCGTTATTCGCCAGCGTTTTTCAACGTGTTTTTTGTGTTCACACCAAAGCGATTTTCGCTGACGATGACCCGAGCGAACATGCAAATTCATTCCCTGACATTAGATGGCGCTTAATGTAAAACAAAAATACCCCGGTACACAAGGTGGCGCTGGGCAACTTTACGCTTCTGACACTCGCTTGTCACTCAGAAGAAGAGAGCAAGTATTTACGCGCTTTTCAAAATCATACCAAGAAAACATGGATATTTCAAGCACCAGTAGCTCCAGCTCCAGCGATGAAGAAATTATTGTTGGAGGAAAGACGCCGGAAAAGACGTCGATGTTGGATACATCCCATCGTCTCCGGCAGTGTAGACGCTACTTGGCGTATATCTTCTTCGCCGTTACGTATGTGTGCTCGGCAAGACCGTTTTGTGTGTTGAGCGCCCCCAAGTTGTGTTTTACTGTAACTTCAGAAGCTCCAGACACGTGAGCAAAAGCGCCAATCTCATTGGTCGGATAGTTTTTGACACGGCGCGTCAAACCAAAAAACGAACCCGAGGCGTTTTAAAAAAAATGAAGCTTTTAAACGAGGCGTTTTTCGCGTCTGTGTGCACACTCACATTGGCGCCCTTTGTTTAGTCACGAGGCGTTAAACGTCGGCGAATATTGCGCGCGAAATTCGTCCCGGTGTGAACAGGCCTTTACTGTCATAGAATAGATCTGTACAAGTCCGGTGTCTGGTTATTTGTTAAAGTGGCAAGCAGTTGGAGCAAACAGACGGAGTTGTTTTTTCTGGTTAGTATAAACTAATTATATTTCCTTTTCCCAGATCACTCTGGATGTGCTGGCTGACATGGGTCACGAGGAGCTGAAGGAGATTGGAATTAATGCCTACGGCCACCGACACAAACTCATCAAGGGTGTTGAGAGGCTGCTTGGCGGCCAGCAAGGTAAGGAGGCATCTTTTTTTTTTTTCTGTTAAATTGGAACGGTATTGTACAGGGTAGAGCTGAAGATCGCCGGGTTCGGTCTTAATTTCTATCGTTTTACACGGGCTCGGGCTTGCGCCCCGGGGTTGTGCAGTAAATGAGCGGTCAGGTGATGCGTTTTTGATTAGCGCAAAGGAGGGAGGTGGAACAGAGGCTGGCCTCTGGAGGACTTATTTTATTTGTTTCAACTTCCAAGTGGCCTATAGCCTACGTTAGTCATGAATAAATGATGTTAAACAATGTATAGATGACTCCTTCTTGACAAAAGGCAAAATGGTCACATTTGAATAATGTCGGGCTGTAAACGGGTTTGGGCTTTTAAAAAGCTGTCAATCAAAATGTACTTGTCGTGCTCTGGCTAAATTCGGTCGGGCTCTGGCCTTGTCGGGCCTAACTTTTAAGGCCCGATTAGAGCTCTAATACGGGGATGTCCGCTACGGTTTGTTCTCCTACCACAAGTAGTCGCCAAAGTCAGACATTTTCAAACCCTAAAAAAAAGTACGAAAAATAGCACTCTACAAGAAACTACTGCATTCTTGTGATGCCCTAACACCCGATAGCCAGTGACCAACTGTATTGTTGTTTTCCAGGTGGCAACCCCTACCTGGCATTTCATTGTGCCAGCCAGGGCACCATCCTGATAGACCTCGCCCCGGACGACAAGGAGTACCAGTCTGTGGAGGAGGAGGTGAGTCCAGTTCACGGTCTCTGTTTATGGTGTCTTTAACTGCTAATGGTCCAAATTTTCTGATTTTAAACGGGTACTGAATATCTATGCAAATGCTTTTTCGCCCTGATTGCGTCCAGCGTTTCAGATAGAACTCATACATGACTGCATTTTAAATGATTTCATCATAGCAATATCATATCATTGTGAATTCAAGCAGGGTGCTTTATGCAGCCACTGCACATGCCTGGTAAAAATGCTTGATTAATAAACTGAGAAGCAACAGCAGAACATTTGCTAGGGCTGGGCAATATATCGATATTATATCTATCGTGATATGAGACTAGATATCGTCTTAGATTTTGGATATCGTGATATGACACAAGTGTTGTCTTTTCCTGATTTTTAAAGGCTGCATTACAGTAGAGTGATGTACTTTTCTGAACTTACCAGACTGTTCCAGCTGTTCTATTATTTGCTTTTTCCCCACTTAGACATTATGTCCACATGACTGATGATTATTTATCTAAAATCTAAGTGTGAAGATATTTTGTTGGAGCCCCAATTGTCAACCCTAGAATATCGCTGCAGTATCGATATCGAGGTATTTGGTCAAGAATATGGTGATATCTGATTTTCTCCCTATCGCTCAGCCCTAGCATTTGCTGATGGCAAGTAATAGTTTGCCTGGTTCTAAAGTGTGTCTGTGTCTGTGTCCGTGTCCCTCAGTTGCAGAGCACCATCAGAGAGCACCGAGACGGAGGCAACGCTGGTGGTGTGTTCAGCAGATACAACATCATCAAGGTCTGAACCAGGGATCTCTCTGTACTGCTTGTTTTTGATGATAACTCCCAACAGTGGACGGCTTCAATAGGGACTATTTCTTTGGTAGCTTAGTATTAATGAAAACCGATAACGGTGGTCTAACGTGAGGGATGTAAGTCGACATTTTAATTCTCGGTGTGAAGCCGACACAACTCCCAACATCCTGTTTTTGGTGTGTGTCCTACCACAGATTCAGAAGGTGGTAAATAAGAAGCTGAGGGAACGTTACACCCACCGGCAGAAGGAGATCGCGGATGAAAACCACAACCATCACAACGAGCGGATGTTGTTTCACGGTAACCGCACCCCTCTGTCACGCCATCCGTTTGCTTTTTGTGTTTAAGTCTCCCTTTTTTGAGTTTCGTTTTTCAAAGACTACTGCTAGCGTCTAGGTTTTTATTTGTCAGGCATGTAATGACGAAAAGCATCTTTTATCTCAGTTACTGTATATAATATCACTGTGTCACTGTTGCTACGTCGTCCTTCAGGTTCTCCGTTCATCAACGCCATTATCCACAAGGGCTTCGATGAGCGCCACGCTTACATAGGAGGGATGTTTGGAGCGGGTATCTACTTTGCAGAGAACTCCTCAAAGAGCAATCAGTACGTCTACGGCATCGGTGGAGGCACGGGCTGCCCGACCCACAAAGACCGGTCCTGCTACCTGTGCCACAGGTAACTGACTTGAACCTTGACCATCGCTCCCTCCGGTCTTCATCTGTCCTATCCATTAAATAGCCTCGTGAGACCGTCCTGATCTCGCGAGCTTCAGTTTTCCACTCTTAGATCAGTCTGGCATCTTGAGATAGAGAAAATTGGGAGCCGTTTGTCAAACGACCGACCAATCAGCGTTGGTTTTGAGGCGGGTTTAAGTGTGACGCAACGAGAAGCGACTGTTCGGTCTAAACAACTTGGCAGCTTCCACGGATGAGATGAGCATAGCTATCGCGCAAGTTTTATCCAAATTGGAACGTATTCCTTCATTGAAAGAAGAGCAAAAAACCTTTTCCCGGAGGAAAAGATGTTTTTGCTATTCTCCCGACTGGTTTCGGCAAGAGTTTGATCTGATTGGTTGATTTGGCCCGTCTATCACCAACACAGGTGGTGATAGACTGATGGTTTATCCAATCAGCTAATCAGTATTTTCGCCCCTTCCCCAAAAGTTCTCTAACGGAGAGTTCCCAGATGGATATGCCGAGCAAATGCGAAGCAATCCATCTGGCGGAGTCAGGTTATCCATGAAAGGCCAAAAAGCCCGCAAAATTATCTTTTTAAAAAAGAGAATAGAAAAGATATTTTGGTTGTAAAACAACTTTGTACCCGTGTGTTCTCTATCCAAGTAAATGTTTTTATGTGCGATATTGTTGTGTGATTGTGTGTGTCTGACCGATCTCCTCTCATCTGCGCTCTCAGGCAGATGCTGTTCTGCCGAGTGACCCTGGGCAAGTCCTTCCTACAGTTCAGTGCCATGAAGATGGCCCACGCCCCCCCGGGACACCACTCAGTGATCGGGCGGCCCAGCGTTAATGGTCTGGCCTACGCCGAGTACGTCATCTACAGAGGAGAGCAGGTAAAACACAGACCCCACCAGTTTCTTTCCCTGAATACGGTTTATCCTGTAACGGAGGATAAACAACAACTGCTGCGTCGGCCAATGTCTTGCTCTATTTTTTATTTTATTTTTTCCTCCAGGCCTACCCGGAGTACCTCATCACCTACCAGATCCTTAAACCGGAGAGCACGGCCCAGTCTGCTGCAGGAGCTGAGCAGAAGTCGTAGTTACTTTACATCTCACACACACACACACACACACACAAGGACTCGTTATTTTCCCCTTTGTATTGCAAATGCCTAAACACCTTTTTATTTACCAAACACATTTCCAGTCTCCTGTCCAAGTAGAACCCATGGTGACCAGTGCTTCATGAGCAGATATGCTGTATAATACTCTCCTACCTGTGGTTTGCATCGGCTGCATGTTAATACAGAAGCATGTAAGGCCCAATAGCGTGCGTGGGTTAGTTCTTTCCCCCCTCCCCTCCTCACCAATCAGGAGGATGCTTGTAGAGTCTTTGAAGTATCAGCATTAACAGTTTGCCACTCTTCTCATCTCATGCCTTGTGACTGTGCAGAATTGCGATATACACACACACACACACACACACTGTCGAAGCCTGAAACCTGTGGACTACTACTGCCCCACCGCATCTGGGTTCATCCTGTATAGAATGGCCTCTGGTAACTGTGATTTTAATGCTAACTTAGAACACTACCAAACAGGTAACAGTGTATAGTTGCTATGCTGTAATGCTGACTTTCCGAACTTTCACCCTAAGAACACTACAAAGTCTGAACTGAAATGTTTTTTTAGTGGTTTTATTCAGAGCTGGACATGCTTAATAGAGAAAGGGCTCTGTCAAATCACAAAAGTTGAGACTATTTTATTGCCCTTACAATATTTATTTGTATGAGAGAAATGTGCTCCTTAACAAAGCTGAAATGCAATGTAAGGCATCATAATTACACCATCGCAAACTAAAGGCGTGGATGTTGTACATTAAAAGCATATTTATATGACAATCTTGGAGTCAAATGTTCAGAGTGTTGAAATGTGCTTGTGATGCCTTACAAGTTAACACCCGATAGCCAGTGAACTCAACAAAGCACCCTTTCTGTCGCCATGGTCGTACTCAGACATCCCACGCATAAGGATTTGCACTTTTACATAGAAGCCTATTTAAGTTATTTTGAATTTAAATTGCAAATTTTCGGGGAAAAAAAATATTTGTACAGGTTGTGTAAATGGTTGTGTATAACTGTTGCTGTTCAACTGTAAATTACATCTGAATTTTCCTTTCATGCCTTCTTGATTCTCCCAACTTTTTTTTAAATAAATGTCCCATTAACAGCTCCTTGTGAATGTTTTTATTTTTTTTTGTTTCTGTCTTCACTGTACACAAGAAGATTTCTCGCACAACAATATTAAAGCCTTTGCGTTGATGCAGTAGTGGCACAGACGACTAATTTTGATGGAATGTGACATACGAAGAACCAAACCGGTATTATTTGACCTCGGTTAGCAAAGTTACAATGGGAGGAATAGCAACACTCGAGTGCAAGGAAATCATAACCACGCGTTTCTATGTACAGTAAGGAAACATGCATGACTACATATACTGCATCAAGCCACAGCCAGGTGGCACTAATCCAACTGACATGTCAACATTTTGGTCTTTGGAACGCGATTGGCTGTTGGATGCCAATGGTGAATCAGAGGCAGGTTCCCTCCTGACATAGCCTCTAGGATCACTAAATACAACAATAACATTTGCACTAGTTCTATCCACAGGGTCTACTATATGCATTAGTAATTTTCGACAGTATTTACTACACTGAGTTACTGTAGACCTCGTTATGCAAAATCTGTAGATCAATTGTAATTTTGCTTAATTGATTGAGTGTCTAATGTTCTGTGACAAAAATGGGTCATACTTTAACCTTAGAGGTCCATTCTGATATTCACCAATGTTAAACGTTTTTATTATTACCAAAGTTATTAAATTACACACCTATTTTTTTTTTATTAAAATACAGCGCGTTTTGTTTGTTTACATGGTAAACGATTGTTAAAAGTTTTGTGGTTAATGTGCGTTTAATTTGCTTTATTTATTAAACTTACATTAAAAGACTACAACAACAGTGTCGCACGCATTAAACGTCATCATGCTCTGAATGCGACTGCAGCTCGGAGTGGAAATCGAAATACGTTTGATTTGGTTGTTATTTTTAGCCTTGCTAAAGTAAATTATGTTGAAGGCCTCTTCGTTAAATGTGTTTTTACAATGTGAAAGGCATGTTGGGGTTAAGTTGAGCCATTGTTACAACTTCACAACGTTTTTATAGCCATTTAAGCTAGCGCGACCTACAAAGTTGCCATGTTCGGTCGCAGACATGCATTGGAAAACTTTTTCTGTCTTTGCGTTACTTCTTAACATTGCCGAAATTTCAAAAACTTCATATGTCATAACAGTTGATGTGGGGAGACCAGTAGGATATCTTAAACACTTCTGGAGAAGCACTGGTTTCTGGTAGGTCAAATCTAAATTGTTTTTGTGTGCAATTATTCCAGCAAGATGTTAGCGGTGAACAGCAACCAATGACAGTAAATATGGGTTTATTTTCATACCGAATCTACCAGCAGACTTCTGTAATTAAAAGGAAATATTACATAATGTTGCACCAAGTAAAGTTTAAGCATGTACAACAAAGCTAAGACATTTTTTATGAATATTAAAATGATTGTTGTTAAAATGTGTCACGTTTCCAAATTGCACCAAATTTAAAGCGGCACGTCCTTGAGTCCCCAGTAATTCACCATGGACACACAAACTGCCCTCCGATTATAGTAGTATGATATGATAGTATGGATACGATGAACTAGGGCTGGGGCGATATGGAGAAAATCGGATATCACGATATTCTTGACCAAATACCTCGATAGCTATATTGCGGCGATATTCTAGGGTTGACAATTGGTGCTTTAACAAAATATCTTCACACTTTGATTTTAGATAAATAATCAGCAGTAATGTGGACATAATGTCTAATATAAGTGGGGAAAAGGCATACAATAGAACAGCTAGAACAGTCTGGTAAGTTCAGAAAAGTACGTCACTTTACTGTAATGCAGCCTTTAAAACCAGGAAAAGACAACACTTACGTCATATTACGATATCCAAAATCTAAGACGATATCTAGTCTCATATCACGATATCAACATAATATCGATATATTGCCCAGCCCTACGATGCACAGGCTGGTATATAAAACATATTGTTAATCGTTTGATACATTTTCGTGTCACTGGTGCATCACAAAGTTAAATAGGAGGCTCTTCTTTGTAGTCCGCCGCTCCCTCACACTGAGGCGCAGCAGTTCGACCTGAGCATCGACCAGCACCTGAACCTGGCCTATGTGGGCTCAGTCCCCCATGGAGGGATCCAGCAGGTCCGGATACACTGGATGCTGGAGCTGGTCACTGCACAGTAAGTGAACTAGCAAGTGGAGCCACAATACATGTCAATGAAAACCTACCGCTTAGTATAGTTGTAGATTTGTATAGTTCGAAGATGTAACTTGTGATTATCAGTTGCTGGTTTTTTGAGTGTTGCTCATGATAAATGACTGCTGTCTGATTTTGTTGTTGTAGAGATATTGGAGGACAGCCCCAGTACAACTTCACTAAACTGGACCAGCTGATAGAACTACTGTGGATTAATGGACTCCGACCAGGTAGAGCTGAAAATCAAATGTCACAATATTTTTGAACAAATAGATATCCACAGGCTGTGAGGAAGCAACCAACACAATGCATATCTTTTTTTTAAAGTTTTGCTACAAAATAATTGTGAGTTTCCTGTAGCATTTTTCAGTCTTCAAATCATACCCCACAGAATCTGTATTTGATTAGGTAATGTGTTTATTTTGTTAGCTGACCCCGTAAGAAGCAGCATTATGAAGAGGGATAAGGCCTCCTTGTACATCAATGTCGATATTGCGGCAATATTGTGGGGTTGTCAATTGGTGCCTTCACAAAATATTTACACAATGAGAGTTTTGAATAATCATCAGTAATGGGGATATAATGACTAAGTGGGTAAAGGCAAATAATGAAACCGCTAAAACAGTCTCGTAAGTTCAGAAAATGACATCACTTGTACTGTAATGTAGCCTTTAAAACCAGGAAAAGACAACACTTGTGTCGTATCACGATATTACGATATCCAAAATTTAAGACGATATCTAGCCTCATATATCGATGTCGAATATCAATATATTGCCCAGCGACCAGGTATTGTACCACAACCTCCTGCAGGAAAACATCCCATCATATGTGTGATGCATATTTAAAATCATCTTCTTCCCAAATAAATCACAACAGTATTCATGTTTTCATCTGGTTTCCACATTGGTGCTTACTGGATGAAAAGTTCATTGTTCAGTGGCTGTTCTCTAATTGATATATTTTTAAGTCAATATTATGGAGGCACTGTTGTCCCAAATGCTTTCATTAAGAATCTAAAGCAGAGTTCTTCCAATAGCCTATTCCAAACTACCCCTAAAACCGTACATGTAAAATGTAAGGTATAAAAAAACGTACGAGTCAAATGTGATTTAGCTGGTTTCTGTTGCACTTGTGACGTGGCTATGTAAATATTATAAACTGTAATTAATTCCTGCATCTCTGGTTTTCAGGTTTTGAACTGATGGGCAGTGTCTCTAACTATTTCACTGACTTTGAAGACAAATCACAAGTGGTAGAGTGGAGAAATTTGGTTTATCTCATAGCCAAGAGGTACATTGGTGAGTGCCATTGTTTTGCCACTATTGTATTGTATATGTTGTTTGCACTCCATATACCATGTAATCATTGTCAGTTAAAACCTGAATCTGAAACAAATGTTAATTGTAATTGAGAAGCCAGTGTGTAAAGTGTTGAAGTCATTGTTTAAAAATTACCAGTTGTTTTAACCTTCTTGGGATGGGCTTGCTATGAAAAATGAAGGCAATATTTATATGTATGTATCTTTCTGATTGCTGAGGTTTTAAAATGAAATCGAATACATTCTTAAATCATTTCGGCCTTAGCTTTTACACAAGTAGGGTTATCCCTATCAGGACCATTCAGGAAGTGTAATGTCCCCACAGAAACATTCATTAAATGTATGTGAAATGTTTCTTGTGTGATGTAACCTAACCTATAACAATAAGTAGATTAAAAAACTGCACTCCTACACAGTGTGATTTCTGTTGTGTTTTGTTTAATTACAGACAAGTATGGCCTGGGAAGTGTCTCTCAGTGGAACTTTGAAACATGGAATGAGCCCAACAACCATGACTTTGATAATGTCACTGTGTCAATTCAAGGTAAACCCATAATGCATCCTACCTGACATTTTGATGTCATGTCAGTTTTTCTTGAAAGTGCTCATATTACGCTTTTTGGCTTTTTCCCTTTCCTTTATTGTGTTATCGTCTTTTTTGTGCACGTTATAGGATTACAAAATGAAAAAGCCCAAAGTCCACCCCAAAGGGACATACTGTACCATCTTCAACAGAAAACACTGCTCCAAACAGCTCTATTGTAGTCCTGCTTTACTTCCTTAACGAACATTTGTCACTTTGTAACACACGTTATAATGCTCGCCTAGCTGCTAGCGTGGTACGCCCTCATACTCTGCTTCTGACTGGCTAGTAGTCCTTACCTAGGTACTGAGCATGTGCGACTCCCAACAAAGATGGAACAGAAGTGAGATGTCTCACTCTGTAGCTAAAACCGAGAGCTCAACACAGGGTGAAAAGAGGAGCTGCAGCAATGTGCAGTACAACTAAAATATGGTGTTTTTTGAAAATTAAACCATTTAAACCTATTCTGATATAACCTCTAAATACAACTATGAACCTGAAAATGAGCATTATATGAGCACTAAGATGAAATTGTTGCTAAATGTAGCCATTGGTACAAGGAAATGCACATTTGCTCCCATCAATTTTGTTCTGACTTCCTCTCATAGATACAGTACTGTTACTTGTATATGCTTATTTTACTACTACTTGCTCCAAGAATGTATCGTTTGATGAATGCTTATTAGAAACTCTAGACACACACTTTATATTAGGCTAATAATGGCATGGCATGACATTAAAATAGTAATGGGCCGGTTTTCAGTGGAGAGTTTCAGTATAACAAACTTTTCTTTAGGGTTTCTCAACTACTATGATGCCTGTTCGGAGGGTCTACGCGCTGCCAGCAGTCTCCTGAGGTTTGGGGGTCCGGGAGACTCCTGTCATTCCCCCCCACACTCCCCATACTGCTGGGCCATGCTGCAGCACTGCTACAACGGCACCAACTACTTCACCAGAGAGACGGGCGTCAGGATCGACTACATCGCCCTGCACAAGAAGGTGGGCTTTTCTCGACTCAAAGCGCATTTACAACAAATATTAAAGAATGAATAAATATTTGTCATATTCATTCTCTGAAGATTTCTTTTGCGATAGGGTGACACAGTGTAGTCAATTCTTTTTAGAGCAAACACGAGGATAGTGATGTTATTGAAATTCATATTGCCTGAGTTATGTAAAGCTATATTTATCAATGCATTTTTTAGCTTAATTAATTGTAAAAAGGACCGTATTGGAGAGTAACTAAGTACATTTACTCAAGTAACGTACTTAAGTACAAATTTGAGGTACTTGTACTTTACTTGAGTCTCTTCTTTTCATGCCACTTTCTACTTCTACTCCACTACATCTCAGAGGGAAATATTGTACTTTTTACTCTTATTAGTCTGACAGCTTTAGCTACAAGTTACTTTACACAGAACACATGTTTACAAAAATGCACAAGATGCAATTAGAAGACTTTTTAAAGCTGACTCTCTGTTTCCGTCTTTCAGGGAGGAGGCTACTCCTTGCCCATCCTCCAGCAGGAGATCCAGACAGTGGGAGAGATCCAGGAGCGTTTCCCTCGGTTCCGCAGCCTCCCTGTTTACAACGATGAGGCCGATCCTCTGGTGGGCTGGTCCAGGCCTCAGGAGTGGAGGGCTGATGTGACCTATGCTGCCATGGTGGTGAAGGTGAGGTGAAGGGATGGAGGAGAGCAAGACGAAAAAACACCATGGGCCCCATCTTTCACCCGGCGCAGCGCAAAGCCTGACGCAAATGTCTTTGCTAGTTTAGGAGCGACGCAGTTGTCAATTTCCCGTCCAGCGCCTGCGTCGTTTAAATAGCAAATGCACCTGCGCCCATCTCTGCGCCCATGGGTGAGCTGGTCTTACAGGGAGGTGTGTTCAGGTGAATTCTTGGCGTATTGCTATCTTGAGGCAGTGGGAAGTGATCGCGCCACTGACCATCAAAAACATGGTCTAAAGTCAATTGTTATTTTAACAGCAAATTAGTAAAATGCGCCTAGGCTTATGCATAGCGCACGCACAATATGCTTGTTACACACACAGGGACATGCAGCAGCACACAAACATGCAGAAGATTACAAATAAAAATAGTACGGTGCAAATCCGCCATCATAATAGCAATGCGCCAAGGTCCAAACGCACCTGGCTTTTAAAGGGAATGGTAGATGACACTCTGATTGGATTATTGCATTGAAGACACCAAGTACAACCCTTTTGAACCATGCGCCTGGCGCACGGACCCTTTTTCTCTCCATTAAACTAGCAAAAGTGGATTTGGACACACCCTAAATGCACCTGCACCATACGCTTCACGCCGTGCGCTTACATCATAAATAGGGCCCCTTGAGTGTAAAATCATATTTGGACACTTGATGGTAAAGATTACCATTTGGATTAAAGTTGTGTTTGCATTTATATGGGAACATGTTAACTCACACAATGACTTATTTGCATTCAGTTTTAACCATCTGGAACTTGAATTAAGTTTTCTGAATGAGTGGTTTTAGCTGAAGGTAATTTCACATTTTAGAGCAAACCTTTCTAATGGTTGCTATTATATTAAGTATTTGTCAACTCAAATGAGTCAAAAATGACATACAGTAGGTGTTTCACCCTGACTTTTATCCTACACAGGATGGAAAACACAAATTAGACCATAACAGGACAGTGGCAAAAGTTCATCTAACCCTTGTTAGTTTAACCAGTTAACCCTTATACTGTATACATACATTGTCTTGGCAATATGTAGGCCATTAAGTGAATTTGTGCTTTAGAGTGCTGTGACGAAATACACTAGCTTGCTAGCATATCACCACCGGGAATGCGTATATAGAGATTTGAGACTTTTTTTTTCAAACATAAATAGCTAAATTAATGTAATATACTATATTTCTGATGCTTTTATCAAAAGTTTCTTACAATGTGCATTCAACCATGAAGATACCACCCAAAAATAGCAAGAAGACATGCAGTTGGTATTTGCAGCATGGTGGCCCAATGGTTAGGGCTGTGGCCTCACAGCAAGAAGGTTCTGGGTTTGAATCCAGGTCGTTCCGGGCCTTTCTGTGTGGAGTTTGTATGTTCTCCCCACGTTTGCGTGGGTTTCCTCCACCATCAAAAAACATGTACTAGGTTCTCCAGGCCCTTGATCAAGGCACTGGCTCAGATCTGGAGTTGGGGCGCTGTAAATGGCTCCCCACTGCTCCCTTGAGGGATGGGTTTAAATGCAGAGAATGAATTTCGCTACATGTATGTGTATGTGACAATAAAGTACCTTTACCAAAGTGTTAAGTTTGTTGTAAGACAATGTATGTAGTTGTGTTAGGGGTATGTAAGCTAAAGGATAAAAAATTGTACCTTATAAAATGCTTCTCACTGGTTGGACACCAAACCCAGACAGTTTTAGCTCTTCTCCACTCTACCAGTTAAACTTAGGGCTGGGCAATATATCGACATAATATTGATATCGTGATATGATATAGGTATCGTCTTAGATTTTGGATATCGTAATATCGGGATATGACATAAGTGTTGTCTTTTCCTGGCTGCATTACAGTAGAGTGATGTACTTTTCTGAACTTACCAGACCGTTATAGCTGTTCTATTATTTGCCTTTTCCCCACTTAGACATTATGTCCACATTACTGATGATTATTTATCTAAAATCTAAGTGTGAAGATATTTTGTTAGAGCACCAATTGTCAAACCTAGAATATCGCCGCAATATCGATATCGAGGTATTTGATCAAAAAATATCGTGATATCTGATTTTCTCCCTATCGCCCAGCCCTAGTTAAACTACATTGAAGCAGTCCTCTGTCCTGCTCCCTCCATCAGGTAATAAACCAGCACCAGGATCTGCTGCTGGCCGACCCGAACAGCACCATCAACTACACCCTGCTCAGCAACGACAATGCCTTCCTCAGCTACCACCCACACCCCTTCACCCAGCGCACGCTGACCGCCCGCTTCCAAGTCAACAACACCCAGCCGCCTCACGTCCAGCTGATCAGGAAGCCTGTCCTCACTGTCATGGGCCTGCTGGCTTTGCTAGGTGACTATCACTTTGCTCTAGCACAGGGGTTTTATGTATGCCTCAGCAGGGTGTGATTTGTGTTTTTTTGATCATGCAAAACAAAATAAAACAAGAATGAAATCCCCCTTATAATACCACGGATATAGTGCCACTCGGCCAGCCATGCCAAAACATGCATGCACTTCAATATCCAATGGAAAATAATCTCAAAATGAAATAGCACAACAATAGTGTCAACATAAAACACACCGCTTTTAAGCCAGAGAGCGGCGTTCACTTTGCGGCGAAAATACTTTCACCCGGGAAACGTGTTCGTTCCTCGGGAGTGTTTTCATCCAAACCACGATCTTTTTCCTAAACGTATCTAGTCGTTTTAATGCCTAAACGTAACTGCTATCGCCATATGATGCTCACCTTTGAAAGGACCGTCATCTGGCGGTGCCAGCATCCGGCTCGCAGTCACCTGTTGGTGGCTAAACAACTGCCGCTCAGATTTTATCGTTCTATTGCAATATACACTTTACACGTTATAGCGCTTTACTTTGAAATGCTTCTATTTTAGGTATATAAGGGTCTATTGGTGAAGTAGCATTGATCACTTTGAGCGGGGGTATATTTTGTCCCCACCGGGGATACAAAATAATTCAGCAGAGGCAGGAATTTGTAGACCAGAAAGAGGGAAATCCCACGCATCATCCCCAGCAAATCACACATTTGCCTCCGTGGAAATGTATGATGGATTTAATTTGTGTGTGTGTGTGTTTTCTAAAGCAGACCCTTGTACAAGCAAAGCTCAGGTCTCCATGATGTTGCTGTCTCATCTGCCCCAGTCCTATTTTAATGGCCCCTGTTGCCTCCGCTGTCTGTGATTCCCCCTTTAAGGAGAGACGCAGGTCCTGGCTCAGGTTTTGAGCTCCGCAGGAACTATCAACAGCACGGTGGGAGTTCTCGCCAGCAGCCACAAGCCAGTGACAGTGGGCGGCTCGGACAGCTGGCAGGCAGCAGTGCTGGTCTACAACAGTGACGACAACAGCACCTCCACTAACCCTGATGATGTCACCGTCTCACTGAAAGGACTGGCTGCGCAGAAGGGTAACAGAAGGTTTAACAAAATACTGTAGGGTTTATTTTAGATTAAAAGGAGGTTATGTTTTAAGAAAAATATGACCGGATCCAACAGTGAGTGGTTCATTTCAGTCCTGCCTGCTATCTGTCTGTTTGCAATCCAGGTCTTGTGTATGTCGCATATTTTATTGACAACAATGTGACCAACCCGTACCAGCTGTGGCAGAGCATGGGCAGCCCCGACTACCCCACAGCAGAACAGTTCAGGCGCCTCAGGAGTGTGCAGGTAAACAGCAGGGCTGCACGATAATAAAAAAAATAATATGTTATTTTGCAATGTACGTTATTTTTTTAAGTATATCAACTTGTGTACAGTAATTTCACAATACTGTCTGTGAAGCTTTTTGCTTCTGTAAATTCATTTGGAATCAGAAGAAAAGTACCTCTTAATGCAGTAACACAAAAAATACTTCCTAATAGCAGTTATTTTATTTCTTTTGTTGATTTGAAATGTAGATATTAGCAAAAGTAATCTACAATAAATGATTGTTAGGTTGTTTTCTCCATGCTAAATGAATCAGTCCGTTCTGAGAATGATTGTGATTGATCATTTGCCATGCACGTTGAGTGTTTGTTCAAAACCAGAAATCGATTTGAATTCAGCTCAAATTATGTTACTTGTCAGATGAACCGTAGTGTTTTTCTTTAAGATCAGTCATGAAAAAGCCAACTTTCCTATCAAGCAGTAAAATGGCTTACATAGTGTATTACGGTGGGCCTACTATATTGTACCTTATTAAACCGTAACTATTGTACACATTAAATAGTGTGAAATGATATTGTTTGCCCTTAATATACAATAACATAATAGTGTTCATATATCTGTAAATTACGTGTGCTGTTTGGTAGATTGCAAGCCAGGTGCGCTTGATCTCTCAAATTTCCTGGTGTCCATCCACGCTAATACGAAACCCTGTATATCTCACTTTTGAGACGAGGTGTATTCATGGATGATGATCTTGTTCAGTGCAGCTTTAATTGACACGTTGAATTCTATTGGCTTTGACCCACTGATGATGTTCCATTGTGTCAGGACCCTCATGTTGATGGACCCTGGGAAGTTCCTGCAGCAGACACTCTGACTCTGAAAGCTAAACTGTCCGTGCCCTCCGTCCTCCTCATCCATGTTTGTGCCCAGCCCAAAGCCGTGCCAGACCAGGTCAGTACCCAACGCACAGCAACAACGTCAAGTCAGAGTAAATGTGATTGCACGTGCCTCACAGTCCACCTTAAAGCTTCTCATGAATGTTATTTATCGGTACATCAGTTGAATCCTACCTTGTGCCATCTGTGTCCGGGTTTGTCACACTGCACAGTTGAGCATTTGTTTCTACGTCAATGCAAGCAAGACGAGGAAGATTTTCTACAGTCGCAAAGTGATTTCTGATTTTAGTATGAAGACAAAATGTAACCTCAAAGCCTGTTATGTTGAATGCTTGATAGATAATGTATGGGACTGAGCTGCATATTTCAAAAGAGATGAACTCTTACCTGTATTTGACTTTTGATTAGGTCAATGGATTGCACTTCATCAGGATCACCAAAGGCCAAGTCCTGATCGTCTGGTCAGACCACTGTGTCGATTCTAAGTAGGTGCATATGATTATTTCTTTCTTTTTGCATTTAATTGATGACAGATTCATTCAAAAACGTGTCTTATCCCAAACTCCTTGTATTGACTGCAGCAGTACAGTAGATTACATCTCGTTATGACTGTTGAAATGCAGTAAATACTGTATGTGATATGCAAATATGCATACACCAAGAACAAGAAAGCACTCATTTATGCTTTTGAACTTCTTTGTATTTGCAGATGCATTAAGACATTTGAAGTGGAGTTCTCCACAGACCACAAGGAATTCAGCAGAATTAACACTCAAGACACAATTTTTACTTCATATGTTTATTCACCTGGTAAGAATTCCCAGTAAATGATTATAAGAAACAGAATTTTCCTCACCTTTCAAACTCTATTTTGCCGTCGTGACATCCAGCCATAGAAATAATACCACGTACCATGTTGTGTTCTGTAGTGGACGGGGAGGCTGGTGGTCTGTACAGAGTCCGAGCTGTGGACTACTGGGGAAGGCCTGGCCCGTACTCACTGCCAGAGAGCTACTCAGAGGAGCACTAGACCACGGGCAAGTCTGGTAGCATTCTAATTGTTTCTGAATAGTTTTACAATGTAAATACATTTTATAGAAATGAATGTGCTGATTATATATACAGTATGCTATACAAGTGCTGTGCCATCTGACCAATCACATTGTAAGCATACATTTATTATTTATGCTCATGGTCTGTTTCACAGAAATACAGGCATCACATGTTTTAATAGTGTATAGAAGTGGTTGTAATTTCAAAGACTCTGAGCTTGTTAGATAAAAGTGACTAAAGACTAATAATTATCAGCTCAAATACATTCATTTCTGAAGCAGTTGTTGATTTATTGGAGGTGGAGATGGATAAAGGAATATAACAGATCCAGTCTTGGTGGAAACATTTTAAACTAGTAACATGTAATTATAATTTTGGATTAAAAGAAGCAATTGTAGTTTGTAATTGTAAACAAATCCCATGAAAACATCAAAACCACAAGGTGTCAGTCGCTCTCAGTACTTAGTGTCTGTGGCACTCAGCCAGGATTTAACTGGTTTCTCCCGAAGATGTAAAACGGGGTCACTAATAATAATAATAATCACTAATATATAGTTTCTAATTTTCTAAAGGCTAAATTATTTCTTAAAACAGCCCAGCACTGTAGTTTTTAGCAAACATTACTCAAACAGAAGTAAATAGCACATTTGTTGGGGACTATTTTCAGCAGTGGATTAATACACATTTGGTGCTTTAGTTTTTATATCATGTTGGACAATAGAGCTCCAAGGCACCGAAAATAACATATATCAGGTTTTGGATACACAGGCAGTACTTGTTATTTGGACCAATTCCTTGTTGATTTTGGTCTTTTCGTTGGATATTTGTTGACAATAACAAAATATAGTATATATATATATATAGTAACAAAATATATATATATTTTAATATATTTACACGTGAAAAGGCCAGCTGTGTTATACATCCATTCAGACAACTTGTTAACCAAGTATATTTTAATTGTTCACGCTTGTTGTGCAGTTGCACATAATGTGTCGTTAATGGTATGAAAGGAGAAGTAAAAAACATAACGTCACCTAGCAATGAGACATTAATAATCTTTTTTTATCTGTAATCTATACATTTGTTACATTCTATTTTTATACTCTAAATGTCTCAGATTGTTGTTGTTTTTTAATACAATTGTGTTTGATAACTGTTTGTGCACTACATAAATAAGATTTGGACCACCAATCTAACTGGCTTACACGGTCGTTTTTACAAAAACAAGGACAACAGCAAGTTTCTTTACAAAATGTATTGTCACTAATACAGAAGGACAATTATCACAGTCACTCAACAGGTAATAGTTTTTATTTGGCTGGGAAATATATTTTCATCTTGGCAAGTTTGATGACATTTTTTTCTTCGGGGCGTTGAATCTGATAGCGTGATTATTCTCTCATTTGCGTCTTTGAGTAGAGCTCTGTCTTTACTTTGGGCAGGATGATCAATCCAGTAACCTGAAGTGCTGCTCAGCAAACTTGAGCTTAGGGGCAGTTTAGCAGGCTCCTGTTAAGAATAGACAAGAGGATCAAGTGTTAGATGAGTTAAAATGTAACACAGAGCTTGAAATATTTAAAGTTAAATATATGTTCAAAGTGCTGCAAAGAGTACTTCTTTGTTTACTTTTAGTCTCGCTTTGACAGACCCTCCAAAGCGCGCTGAAGGAGGGTCTGGCTACTCCACATAGCATTCGGAGATGGGAGGAAAACGTGCTCTGGTTTAATGGCACTTCTTTAAACCAATCAGAATCGTCATGGGCGGTGCTAAACTCCGCACAGAGCCGCTGCAAAATAGTCGTGCGAGAGAAAACTCAGATTGGACAGATAGTCTAGCTAGCTGTCTCAATTTAACAGGCAGCGATCTGAGGGGAAGTCAACAATAGTCCTCATAAATCCACCGAATTTAAAACTCCAACACAAAGAAAGCGGAAGGAAACGGAAAATACATGCATCCGGCGGAATTTCTTGCAGCACCGGAGCAATCCCGGAAGTGGAACGTGAAAGATATAGACTAGTTTACCCTTAATGTTAACATGTTTTTTGGCATCACAGTATCAACTAAATTCTTTAATCGCAAGTCGAGGTGTATGGTTTCTCTGTTTGTCTGTCCATTGAGCTGAATGTGAAAGACTGAGTACATACCAGACTGCAGCACTGGCTGGAACTCTCCGGCCATGCAGACTTCCTCCTGTTTCTGGCGGACGACTCTCTGGATGGCAGGGGGGAGGCCGCGGGGGTTGCGGGCGAAGACCAGGGAGTATCCATCATCGCAGCTTCCATCCTCTTTCAGGGTGCGGCAGGCATAGGTGATGGCGTAGTTGTCATAGTCTGTGTCAATGACCCAGTAGTTGTCACCTGAAATAGCAGGGAGCAAGAAGTTAGTCTCAGCTGTGTTAGAGTGAGAGAGGCCGAGAGAATGTGTGCATACAACTGAGGAGGCTTACCGCCGCTGGACAGGTAGCTGGCCAGTCCCTGGTAGTTCATGAACATCTTGCCGGGGGTGCCGGGGTCGGGCACAGAGTACTGAGCAGCCATGTCGGCGCACACAACCCAGAACCTGGATCACAAGTAGAGAAAAAACAGTTACATTTGCAAGCAGGAATGTATCCTCTAGTTATTCAAAACATATCATGTTCAGATTGCTACTAAATAAACTAAAAATGACAAATACCCACCCAAAGAGAGTGACTCTGCCCTTGGAAGAGGCAACCATGGAACCATCGTCTTCAACGGTGTATTCAGCAGAGATGTTGTCCTGCAGGAACAAACCCTCGGGATCCTTCTTCTGCAGAGCGTACCACTTTCCTGCATACTGTCGCGGGGAATTATAACAATTATTTTAAGAGGCATTTTATCAGTGGAATATGGACAAATTTGTTTTTGTTATTTGTATGTGTACTACAATCAGGATATGAAGTGATACCCCTGATTGTAATACACAATACGCAACACTATATTTTATTGTATGCTGATGATGTCCTGGTTTATTTGGAGGATGTTGATCATTTTATACCTATTCAATCCGTTTTCCTAATTGATTATCTGGTGGAGCTAGCTATTTGTCCTGAACCTACATAGTAGTATTACTGTAAACGGTATCAGGCTAGTTACAGTTACAGCAACTTGCACTAGATCTGAGTTGAATACTTAAACATATTTCCGTACTCACTTTTTTGGGGTCAAAGTCTTGTTTTACTGTGAAGCTGTCCACAACGCATGAGGCCAGGCTCTGCTCCACACAGGCCAGGAACAACATCACCAGGGCAACGATTTGGTAGTCCATTCTAAGCAAAAAAAAGTTGAGCATGTTAATTGGCATAATAGTATGATCTTTATTTCCAGTTATTTATGTTACTTTAGAGCAGCTTGTATCTGGCTAAAGGAAAAACTCCATATTTTGTTTGTAAAAAGATCACTCGGTCTCCACAAAGCAGCATCTGCTTACCTGAAGTGTAGAATGAGGTCACACAAAGTTATCAGTGTAGAGCTGCTGCAGTGTCTGAGCTGTGGTGAGAAAACGCCGTGGGAACCCTTTTTATACCTGACGCGCAGACAGGCTCACTGATTATTTTCACTTCTTGAACCTAAATGCAGAGTTTAAATCTACCACTAATCCAGTTAACAAAATCCCCCGCTATAAGCTGATAAACCCTCACATTCAGCAGTGTGTTGGCTTTATGTAATTGTTTGCAGGGCTCTATAATGGGATACATAACCGCAAAAGCTCCAGGGCAAAGTGGTGGCCTGAGCACCAAGTCACACGTCCATGGCCGATGTGTTTACATGTGCAGACTGGTGTATTTAAGTCATAAAGCTCTCCAATGCGAGGTAGTGCAAATATGAAGATTTGCTGAGAAAGTAATGTGATAGTGTGATACAGGGTGAATAAAGGAATATGACATAAGATGGTTTTATTTTACATTTTTAGGGTTTGTTTTTCCGTACTTAAAATTATGAAACCAGCCATCTTCTTTCTGTTTTTTTTTTTTTTTCCCATCTTCAGATAAAATGTTACCATGTCTATACTAGGATACTATTCTTAAAAACTTACTGGGCAGTCAAGTTTTTCCTGTTCTGTTTTTATGTTGGCTTTTCCTACTTTTCTACTGGCTTTGATAATTAGTGACAAAAATAAACTGTCTCACTTTTATTACTTTTGGACTTCCAAACAATGCTTGGTTCTGTTTATTTAAATAGTAAGTGCACTTCAAATGTATAGGGTTTTATTGTTGACAAAACATTTTATTTGGGTGTAAAACATCAAAAGATCCACAAAGTTTAAAGGATGTGAAAAGCAGTATTTTCACAATTACGATTTTACATAATTTACAATTTACATAATAATAAAATCGTCTGGAAAATAGCACACTGAGTACTAATGCCCTGTTATGTTATGTCAGGTGTTCCCGCCTGTTGTCACTTGCTCAGTTAAGTAACGAGCTGTCATCTTGTCCATAAAAGCTGCCAGAGCTTCCACCTACAGTATAATCCGGGGGCAAAATGTGAAGTTTGCACCACCAGCAAATGCGCATACAGATGCCAAAGTGTTATAACACCACACTTCACAGACAGGAGTGGGGTGTTTTACTCACTAACACATCATGAAATAATGTGCTGCTTCAAACCCCTTTACAAACCTAATTAGTGTTGTTGCTCACAATATGCCATCAGTATAAAGTTTACCATAAATTCTTAAAGCCTCTTTTGTAGACTTGCCATTTTTACCCTTGTACTTTTTCTAATTAATTATGTATGTTTTTTAAAATATATATATATATATATAGATTTCTGTTAAATTTCTACATTATTTCTGATTTCTACTCTTCAATTTTTTTCAATTCTATAATCTGTTTTGTTGCATACTTTCCAGTAAGTCCAGCTGTATTTTTAGTCCGCCCTGGGCATTGTTGTTATTCTAATAATTACCTGTCCTGAGTATATTAGGTAAGGCCTCTATGCTTTGACATCCTGGGCTGCTATCAACCTGCTGGTAACAGTATTACTTGGTGTAAATACCAACAGTATAAACTGCATCTCTAATCTGAAAACAAAAGCTAGGTTTAAATGATCCTAGACGCATTTAGACGCACACCTGCTTAACTGGAGGTCAGCTAAGGTTCGACATGTCTGAACTCAAGTCATGTCACGTGACCATTAGCAGGTGACTGTCAGAGAGGGATGGAAGAACATTTCCACAGGATCTGACAGTTAGTTGGTCTTCAAGAAGATGAATGTTGAAAGCATCTGGGCAACAAGCCATCAGCCATGGCTTTCACTGTGAGCAACCCAGGACCCTGAAGGGACTGCAGGAGGAAAACTGTAAAGTCAGATTTTTCACCTACATTGAATCACACTAAGTGGAAATCATTTGTATTAAGTTTGGAACATAATTATAACTAAAGCGATGAGATGATTAGTAAATTGACAGTAAGATAATGGGCAACTATTTTGACAACCAATTAACTAAGTTATTTTCCAAGCAAACGATACCAAAAAATGTTCAGTTCCAACTTTGTGGTTGAGAGAATTGTGCTGCTTTTCTTTTCTTAGTGATAAGCTAATGGGGGTTCAGACTGTTTCTCAGCCAAAACAAACAATTTGATGACATTACCTTTGGCTTCAGGAAATTATAATGGGTATTTTTCACTATTTTCTAACATTTTATAGACCATACATGTTCTACAATCAAGAAATAAAAGGCATATTAATGTCTAATGTTGGGTCAGCTCTTGAACCACATTGACCAATCTTTATAACTAGAACTGAAAGTTAATTTCTCCAGTAAATGGCACGTCTGCAACTAATGTATTTCACTGTAATTAAATGCACATCTTAGAAAACCAAGTAATAACTAACTCATTTTCCACAGGTTCATAAAGCAGTGGGGGGAGGGCGAGGACATTTTTTTTCTAAGTATATTACAACTTTTCCATGAGAATTAAAGTGCTCATATTCAGGTTCATAGTTGTATTTAGAGGTTATATCAGAATAGGTTTACATAGTTTAATTTTCAAAAAACATATTTCTTGTACTGCACATTGCTGCAGCTCCTCTTTTCGCCCTGTGTTGAGCTCTCTGTTTTAGCTACAGAGTGAGGCATCGCACTTCTGTTCCATCTTTGTTGGGAGTCGCACATGCACAGTAGCTAGGTAAGGACTACTAACCAGTCAGAAGCAGAGTATGAGGGCGTGCCACGCTAGCAGCTAGGAGAACATTATAACGTGTTACAAAGTGATGCACGTTTGTCTCTGAAGTAAAGGCTGGACTACAATAGAACTGGTTTGTGAACAGTGTTTTCTGTTGGAGATGGTAAGTCCCTTTGGGGTGGGCTTTGGGCTTTTTGATTTTGTAAACCTATAACAAAAAAAAGATCTCTAACACAATAAAGTAAAGGGAAAAACCCAAAAAGCATAATATGAGCACTTTAAATGACATTTTACTTAATCAGCTTCCTTTGGAAACTCTTATGACACTTATGCACTTTTAGCACCTGGTTAGCACAGTTGGTAGAGCAGGCGCCCATATATAGGTTTACTCCTCGACGCAGCGGCCGCATGTTACTCTGACCTGCAGTCCTTTGCTGCATGTCATTCCCCCCCCTCTTTCTTGTCTGAACTGTCCTATACAAATAAAGGCCTAAAAAAAATAACATGCACTTTTGCATTAAATAAGATCAAAACAAAAAAACCCTGTAATGTTTCTAATGCCAAGTATTCACATGATTAAAGGGCATAATTATAGATATTGTAAATGAGAACCAGTCATCAAAAGGAGTTGGTAAATAGGAAGCAATGGAACAAAATCTAAGATGCATAATTCTAATATGAAAAAAATATTCTTGATTGCTAAATTATTTTAATATGACATGTCATACCTGTGCCAAATAGTGGCTTAAGGTAAACACTGATTATAACTAAAAGGTCAAAAAAAAAACAAAAAAAAAGACAGACTAAAGTGTATCCTTTGTATTTATGACATTTCATTACAAACATGAAGGTTATAACTTATGCGGCTGCATTTGCAGTATTACAATGCTGAGTCCAAGAGCTTTATTTTATATCATGTAACTAACTTATAATCACTGTATCTGTCATGCCAGAGAGTTGTTGTATCATACAAGGTAACAGTGAGTAGGTCCACAACGCGGGAGTGTTTGACTGCTTGGGACCCGACTTTGCCATGGTTACCCCAGGAAAAAAGGAAGGAGATGTTGGGAATTGCACATGGACATCCTCAGACGGCACACCAGCTTTACTTCAGAATAGTATCTTCACTTGCTGTAAGGAGAGAGTAAAATAAGTGGGATTAGTACATTTAGAATTTTACATAGCAAATATGGTTTAGTCTCCCACTTTATTGTGCAATGCAGCACCAAGTGTATTACACTGTATACTGGTGTTTCTATTATTAAATTCCACTTCCAGGAAACCGTGCAGCACGCAGTTGTATGCATGTGCAAACTGTGGCCTGAATATTTGACATGCAGGATTAAGGCTGTAGAGGCTACCTTCTGCAAGCGCCTTGGCGATGCGCTCCTGCTCCTCGCGAACCTTTTTCTCCTCCTCCTCAATCCTCCTCTCCTCAGCTGCAATTGGCTTCAGGTTTTCTGAGGAAATTAGTGGTTTATTTAAAAGACAAAAAAAAGAAGCTTTCATTATGTGAAGAAAATGGCACCCAATAATGACTGCATTTCAAAATTACATTTGGTAACATTATCTGAAGTGAACATCTTGTTAAGATGCACCAAGCAAATATGGTATCTATACATAGACTTGAGTGTCACATCCTCCTTAAATAAGATGCTGCAGGAACTGAATGAAGATCTATCGTCTTTGGCACTTTAACATTTTATGACCGTTAATCCATTAACTTGAGTTTATAATCTCATTTGTCAAGTTAATGCGAAGCATGCTTTTTTTTGTAAGAGGATCAGGTTTTAAACACAGTGTTTAGAGTGTTTTTCCCACCCTCCCGGTCCAAATTACTGTTATATTCAATATATTACTCTGGGTTTATCTCAGTGCACTGTTCCAGTAAAATGCATCATTACTAAGAATAACTCACCATATCTTTTTTTGCCATAGATGATTCCAGCAATCAAAGCTGAATACCTTGCGGTCTGTGAAGGAGAAAACCATGTCACTACAAAGTTTATGCAAATTCTCAATCATACAAGTGAGTGTTATTACTAAACTTGCCATTTTCGTATTTAAGATGTTTTGTCATTCATAGGTTCTACACCAATAGAAATGACAGACAGAATACCCAGTAGCCTTCGCTTTAGAAGTTCTAGACATCCTTACTTTCACTTTAACGGTCTATGCTTACTTAGCATTGCTTCCGTAATGCACATTGAACTCTGGACAGTGCTGGAGGAATTGAGACCTTGGTCATGGCCACAAATTACACATCTAACAGAGTTATTATTCCGATAGACAACAGTCTTTCCACCTGTTTGGAGTCTGTCAACACCAATAATGAACAGCAGTGGGCGATAACAAGGACGGCAAAATAAGTTACAGCTTAATTAAACACCCAAGGATGCGATACGGTTTATAAAATGGCTTCTACTGGATTAATGTCCATTAAATCCAATGGCATTCTATTTATAACAACTAGTTAGCTAACGCTAGCTACGTCGTTTCAATGGAGAGTCTGGTCTTAACGTTAGCTAGCAACGTCAAAGGTGAGGTTCCGTCAAGGCAAGTCGCACTTCACAATACCATTGAACATAAATTAAATAAACTGAACAAATGCATTCGCACAAATGCAAATAACGCTAAAGTTAGAAGTTGTAGTAACTTTAGCTATAAGCTAGCATGCTTCCTTGCTAACAGTTAGCAGGTTAGCGTGCTCTGTGTAGCTAGCTAACGTTAGCAACCTAAATACGAGGGCAAAAGGTAATTTACAGTAAACCACGAGTAACCCCTTTTTCACAACATGTAACGTTAAAGCAACACAAACCTTAATCAAAGGTGACACTGCAACTGGAGGCGCCATAATTTTACAGCAGGCTAACAACCAGAGGTCACTTTACCACCAGAGAGAAGACTGTGGGACAAGATACTTCTTCTTTGAGGATTTACTGCAGCTGATATGCTCATTGGTGAACTACTGCCATCTTCTGGAGCAAATGATCCATTTCAGTGGCAATTTATAGATTATTGTTCCGGACAGGAGTCCAGTGGCATCGTCCGTGATATGTCTACATTTATGATCCACTGGACAGGGAAACCTGATGAAGCTCCACAACAGACTATATTGTTCACCTCAGATTTCATACCTCTCAGTGTCCAGTTTATTAGGCATGCCTTTGTAAATGGAGAGTATAACAGCCTTGCCAAATCTAGCTTACCTTTATGATGATCGCCATTCATATCGTTATCAGTTTTTGTTGACGCTGTCGCAGTCGCACACAGTAGGCCTATGGATTGCCAGCTATTGTCATTTTGGACACTGGTTTGTTGTGTTGTTGGCAATGCTTGAATTGGTTTTAAAAAGTTGCTACTCGCCTAATTCAGCAGTATGATCATTGCATGTGTGTTACATATTTATATTCATACGTATCTTGTAGGTGACACGAATAGCCGACTATTTAACGATTCAATCTAAGGAGCCTGATTCGACTGCCAATCTCACATTCGAATCCTTGCGGTGTCTAAACATGTGGTTACGAAACAAAGGATCATTCCATTCGGGCTAGATGGTGGGATGCTCATGTCTGATTTTACATAGCATGCTTGTTTTTTCCTTATAAATATGATATATAGCCTATTTTGGTATAAATATCAGCCTAGTAAAATAAGATAGACTTTATTAATCCCACACTGGGGAAATTCCTGAATACTGTGAATAGAAATTAGAAGTAAGGGTAGTATACTTGTTGACAAAAATCAGAAGTGCTCAGAAGTGCTGGTAACAGTATTGAGTACTGGTGAGTTCTGGCCCATTTCAGGCACTGGTTGTTGGTCTGCATCAGTCTATGGTCTGTATTGTTGTCATCCTCCCTTTTTGACACAAATAGGACAAAATATTGTATATTTGAAACACCAGTCCATGTATGAGCAGTGTTAAAATCACCAGCAGTTGGAAAATGCTGAATAACACTATAGCCTAAGTTGTTTTTCCTCTATTATAACATTAATAGTAATACATGTAAGTAAACCAAGATGTATTTTGCATTTGCAAAGGTTATCCAGAACATAGATATAGAACCAGAAGGGGTCAGTAGAGATACATGCAGGTGAACAAATGTAGTATTCAGTCAATTAGCGCTTACCCACTGCTAGTACCAGCTTGGCTCGGCTGGACTCGGCGCCAAATGAAAATAGTTTCGTAAGTAGTAGCTACACTGTTTATTAATAACAGAGTATCAGACTGCATCGTGTGACACAGTTGCATGCATTGCAAGTCAATCATAGTGCATACTTCATAGGCTATTAAACATTGCAAACACGTAAAGGAGTACCAGTAATTGAAGGTGAAGTACACTTTGCAAGCCCCTGCAGAAAAAGATTTAAAACATTGCAGCTGCAATTATAAAGAAACTAATATTTTTCGCTCAGATCTATCCTACTGGTTGTAAACTGTCTCTCAAAAGGACATGTTTCAAAATCAGTTAGGCATAGAATTATATATAGATAAACAAAAAGATCAATGCCCTGAGAGCTGCTCTGGTGATAGTAAATACTTTTTCATTCATTCCCCAGTGCCCAGACCAAACCACAACTGTTGACAATATTACAATAAAAATTTAATCTGATTAAAGAGGACTGCTTGTAAAACATGATAAACATTTTTTTACATTTTAATTTGAAGTAACAACATCTTCCCACATTGGGTGACAATATCAAATGTGAGCATATTCCTTATATGCTTGTTCCAACTTCACTGAAGCCATGTGATATAGAGAAATATTCACATTTGTGCAGCTGTATAATTACATCAAATGTATCTATTGTAGATGTGTTTTGCATCATTGTATACATGTTTTCTCAAAATTCTGTTGTGGGTTTTAAGAATGGTGGTACACATACATTTCATTTGTAATGATGGACAGGTATGAAGAGTTTACCACTGAAAAGGAACTCTGTTTTGTGTAATTTCCATCCATCCATCCATCCATCTTCGTCCGCTTATCCGGTGTCGGGTCGCGGGGGGAGCAGCTCCAGCAGGGGACCCCAAACTTCCCTTTCCCGAGCAACATTAACCAGCTCCGACTGGGGATCGAGGCGTTCCCAGGCCAGGTTGGAGATATAATCCCTCCACCTAGTCCTGGGTCTTCCCCGAGGCCTCCTCCCAGCTGGACGTGCCTGGAACACCTCCCTAGGGAGGCGCCCAGGGGGCATCCTTACCAGATGCCCGAACCACCTCAACTGGCTCCTTTCGACGCAAAGGAGCAGCGGCTCTACTCCGAGCTCCTCACGGATGACTGAGCTTCTCACCCTATCTCTAAGGGAGACGCCAGCCACCCTCCTGAGGAAACCCATTTCGGCCGCTTGTACCCTGGATCTCGTTCTTTCGGTCATGACCCAGCCTTCATGACCATAGGTGAGGGTAGGAACGAAAACTGACCCGGTAGATCGAGAGCTTTGCCTTCTGGCTCAGCTCTCTTTTTCGTCACAACGGTGCGATAGATTGAATGCAATACCGCACCCGCTGCGCCTATTCTCCGACCAATCTCCCGCTCCATTGTCCCCTCACTCGCGAACAAAACCCCAAGGTACTTGAACTCCTTCACTTGGGGTAAGGACTCATTCCCTACCTGGAGAAGGCATTCCATCGGTTTCCTGCTGAGAACCATGGCCTCCGATTTAGAGGTGCTGATCCTCATCCCAACCGCTTGACACTCGGTTGCGAACCGATCCAGTGAGTGCTGAAGGTCGCAGGCCGATGATGCCATCAGGACCACATCATCTGCAAAGAGCAGCGATGAGATCCCCAGCCCACCAAACTGCAACCCCTCCCCACCCCGACTACGCCTCGATATCCTGTCCATAAATATTACAAACAGGATTGGTGACAAAGCGCAGCCCTGGCGGAGGCCAACCCTCACCTGAAACGAGTCCGACTTACTACCGAGAACCCGGACACAGCTCTCACTTTGGTCATACAGAGATTGGATGGCCCTGAGTAGAGACCCCTCACCCCATACTCCCGCAGCACCTCCCACAGTATCTCCCGGGGACCCGGTCATACGCCTTCTCCAAATCCACAAAACACATGTAGACCGGTTGGGCATACTCCCAGGCTCCCTCCAGGATCCTTGCGAGAGTGAAGAGCTGGTCCGTTGTTCCACGACCAGGACGGAACCGCATTGTTCCTCCTCAACCCGAGGTTCGACTATCGGCCGAACCCTCCTTTCCAGCACCTTGGAGTAGACTTTACCAGGGAGGCTGAGAAGTGTGATACCCCTATAATTGGCACACACCCTCTGGTCCCCCTTTTAAAAAGAGGAACCACCACCCCAGTCTGCCACTCCTTTGGCACCGTCCCAGACTTCCACGCAATGTTGAAGAGGCGTGTCAACCAGGACAACCCCTCCACACCCAGAGCCTTGAGCATTTCTGGACGGATCTCATCAATCCCGGGGCTTTGCCACTGTGTAGTTGTTTGACTACATCAGTGACTTCCGCCTGGGAAATCGACGACAATCCCCGTTATCCTCCAGCTCTGCCTCTAACATAGAGGGCGTATTAGTCGGATTCAGGAGTTCCTCAAAGTGCTCCCTCCACCGCCCTATTACCTCCTCAGTGGAGGTCAACAGTGTCCCATCCTTACTGTACACAGCTTGGATGGTTCCCCCTCCCCCCCTCCTGAGGTGGCGAACAGTTTTCCAGAAACACTTTGGTGCCGACCGAAAGTCCTTCTCCATGTCTTCTCCAAACTTCTCCCACACCCGCTGCTTTGCCTCTTTCACGGCAGAGGCTGCAGCCCTTCGGGCCCTTCGGTACCCTGCAACTGCCTCCGGAGTCCTCCGAGATAACATATCCCGGAAGGACTCCTTCTTCAGTCGGACGGCTTCCCTGACCACTGGTGTCCACCACGGTGTTCGTGGGTTACCGCCCCTTGAGGCACCTAAGATCCTAAGACCACAGCTCCTCGCGCCGCAGCTTCAGCAATGGAAACTTTGAACATTGTCCACTCGGGTTCAATGCCCCCAGCCTCCACAGGGATGCACGAAAAGCTCCGCCCGGAGGTGTGAGTTGAAAGTCTGTCGGACAGGGGCCTCCTCCAGACGTTCCCAATTTACCCAAGACTACACGTTTGGGCTTACCAGGTCTGTCCAGAGTCTTCCCCCACCCCCTGACCCAACTCACCACCAGATGGTGATCGGTTGACAGCTCTGCCCCTCTCTTCACCCGAGTGTCCAAAACATACGGCCTCAGATCAGATGAAACAATTATGAAATCGATCATTGACCTTCGGCCTAGGGTGCTCTGGTACCAGGTACACTTATGAGCATCCCTATGTTCGAACATGGTGTTCGTTATAGACAATCCATGACTAGCACAGAAGTCCAACAACAAACAACCACTCTGGTTTAGATCAGGAGGCCGTTCCTCCCAATCACGCCTCCAGGTGTCTCCATCATTGCCCACGTGTGCGTTGAAGTCCCCCAGCATAACAATGGAGTCCCCCACTGGAGCCCCATGCAGGACTCCAGTCAAGGTCTCCAAGAAGGCCGAATACTCCGAACTCCTGTTTGGTGCATATGCACAAACAACAGTCAGAGTTTTCCCCCCACAACCCGCAGGCGTGGGAGGCGACCCTCTCGTCCCGGGGTAAACTCCAACACAGCGGCGCTCAGCCGGGGCTTGTGAGTATCCCCACACCCGCCCGGCGCCTCACACCCTGGGCAACTCCGGAGAAGAAAAGAGTCCAACCCCTATCCAGGAGTATGGTTCCAGAACCGAGACTGTGCGTAGAGGTAAGCCCCACCAGATCTAACCGGTAGCGCTCCACCTCCCGCACCAGTTCCGGCTCCTTCCCCACAGAGAGGTGACGTTCCACGCCCCCAGAGCCAGCGCCTGCCGCCCGGGTCTGGTCCGCCGAGGCCCCTGACCTTCACTGCCACCCATGTGGCATCGCACCCGACCCCAACGGTTCCTCCCACAGGTGGTGGGCCCATGGGCTGGAGAGATGGGAGCCACGTAGCTTGTTCGGGCTGTGCCCGGCCGGGCTCCGTGGCAAACCCGCCACCAGGCGCCGCCGACGAGCCCGCCCGCCTGGGCCTGGCTCCAGGCGGGGCCCCGGCTTCCTCCGGGCAGGGTCACTCCATCTCTACCTTGCTTCTTCATTGGGGTTTTTGAACCATTCTTTGTCTGGCCCCTCACCTGAGACCACTTTGCCTTGGGAGACCCTACCAGGAGCACAAAGCTCCAGACAACACAGCCCTCAGGTTCACAGAGACACACAAACCTCTCCACCACGATAAGGTGATGGTTCACAATAGCCTAATGATAATATAGAGATATGATATGTAAATAGCAAGTCTAAACTAGTGGATACTTCTATTAATTATTTTTTTTATTTCTCTTTTTGACAGAAATGTAGTGTATATAAAATATGGTTATCTGTATACAAAAAGCAAATATTTTCATAAAACCGTCAGTCATACACCCTTGGAGAGAGTGAAGATAGAATAGAAACATGTGATCCCTCACTGGCTTCCCAACTACAAAAGCTGCCAAAAGCATATTATTTATTAATAAAAAAAGAAAAGAAATTAATGTTCTTGACAAAAGCAGCGGTTGAGCCTTTTCATTGTCCTGTTGGAAAATCTCACCTTCCCTCGATTCTTGGTGGAGGCTGTGTACTGATTGGACTTGAGTTTAGAGTAATAGTCTGAGAACTTGTTGAAGAGGATGGATATGGGCAGACCGTTGAGGATGATTCCAAAAGAGATGCAGATGAAAGCGAAGAGACGACCCAGTATGGTCTCTGGGTAGATGTCTCCGTAGCCCACAGTGGAGATGCTGACCTGGGGGGGAGGTGAGAGGGGTCAGTGGTGATGGAGAAACATGACTCACAAACCTTACCAGCAGGTTCAGTCAGTGTCCTGTTTAGTAGACCTGTGCTCATCCATGTGGCCAATTGGGGCATTTTGCACCTTTATAAAAAGCACTGCATTTTGCCTTTGTTAGACAACAAAGTAGGCAGTAGGATCAGATTAAAACTGGGAGCCAGGACATTCCCAATAATCTATTATTAATCCAGTGACACAGGTAAGTATAACAAGAATAAGTATACAACGTTAAAACTGAAACAATTAACAGAACAGACTGCAACACTGTGTTACTATTAACCAGTCCTAAGTTTGGAGCTCCTCTGCTCTGATTTAGGAGTGTACAGACTATGAAAGACCCAGGAAATTTAGCTGATTATGTGTTAAATGATATTTGATTCACTTGCTGCCATAAGGGAAAAATGTTTTTCAGTCTATCATGTGGATTGAGAAACAGTTGTCTTGGCTTCTATATCTCCCCCTTATTTTTGTGAATTGTCATTTTTACAAGCAAAATTAGCCATAGTTTGCGGATGGTTAATTTTTATACTCAAATAATTACATCGCATTTATTAGGACCCACTCTTCCAAAACTATTCAATTGCTGAACTTTATAATTACCAACAAAGTTTCATATTAGGAGAGGCAAATACTTCTTCTGCATATTTTCATGACTATCCATAAAATTCCATTAGATTTGCCTGGTAAAATTTGAGACACATCAAAATTTCTCTGCCTTATAACAACAGTATGTAGCCAGTCATCAGTGTAGCTTTCGCCTCATATTCTTTGGGAAAAGTGGTAGTGGAAGTCTCTTTCTCAGTTTTCCTTCTTCTTTCTGCAGATTTCCACAAAGTCGGACTGTGTTGTACAAATCTGTTCAAAGGGGTTAACTTACTTTTAGTGAGAATCCATTCATAGTTTCCTGCTAACAGACGTCAGCAAAAATGACATGTGACTCAAAGATGGCACACAATTCTTCAGCTTCTGTTTATATGAATACAACAGGAATCTGTAGCAGTGAGCAGTGCTTACAGTTCCCTTCACTATACCCACTACTATCATTCAGAGGATTATTATTTCTTTCCGCCTGAATCAGAAGTAAGATTCTACCACTCGGTCAAAGAGGGAGGGTAAGGATATGTTAGCGGGTTTATTCATAGGCAGTGAATCAAAGGTTTGTGTTAACTCAAATAAAGACCTTAACTCAGGACATTAACCAGGTTATTCCACTTTATAAAACTGAGCAGGTGCCATAAATACATCAGTACTGTAAAAATATACAATCGGTACTTTGAATGTTACCATCGACCACTTGAGTCACACATACTGTACCAAAGCATGAGGTGACACACCCTGCAGTAGAGCTGACCTCATTGGTTTTTGTAAGCCAGGTAGTGCTGGAGTGTAATCTAATCTACGTTACGCCTCAGGGACTATGTCAGCATTAAAGTCATTCGAGGACAGGACACTACATTTTACTTATGAATAAATAGGTTACATTGTTACTTAAGTGACTTATTTAACTTTTATAATATTAAGGCTTTGTGCTTTCCGTATTTTTTCTACTCTAGTAACTTTCCTCTATGTTCTTACTTCAGTCCTGCTGTTTTTTCCACACTACATTTGACAAAGATATACTTACAGCTGCCCACCACCATGCATGAGGAATGCTGGTGAAGTTTGTCTGCGGCATGTCATGCTCCACGGTGTAAACCATGGCCGAGAAGCTGAAGATGCCCATGGCGATGAAAAGGAAGAGGCAGCCCACTTGCTGGTAGCACTGACGCAAAGTGAAGCCGAAGGCCCGCAGACCTGTGGAGTGTCGCGCCAGTTTCAAGATCCGAAAGATTCGCATCAGTCTCATGATCCGCAACACCTGGCCCAGCTTTCCCACCTGCCCCACCGCCTGCATATCGGCCTCGTGCTTCATGTAATTCTCCTCACTGTCAAAGAACTCCAAGATGGCCTGCGCATGCTGAGGCAGGATGGCGATCAGGTCCACCACGTTGAGCACACTCCTGCTGAAGGATTTGAGGTCAGGAGTGGACACAAGACGGAGCAGGAACTCCATCGTGAAGAAGGCGATGCACATGGACTCCACGTGTTCCCAGTATGTCTTCCCGCTGAGCTGACCTGTGGGAGTTCTGTATTGCATCTCCTCCACCGTGTTGAGAGTCATGGCCACCAGGGAGATCAGGACAAACACGCTGGAGGCCAACGCCATCAGCTTGGCCTTGACGGATGAAAACGGCTTCTCCATCAAGTTCCAGATAGCTCTGCGCATCTGGCCCATAAACATGTCATGGAAGAGCTCCTCATTCTCCTCGATCTCCACCTCTGCCTCCAGCTCCCTCTGGATCTTCAGCTGATCGTTCAGCTCGTCCTGCCGCTCCTCGAAGGAGATGCGACAACAGCGGTGGGTGTTCTTGATCCTCACGCCCCAGTAGTTGATCTCCTCCAGGAAGTTGCGGGGACACAACTCGTCCTTGATCCACAGCACACCGGTCCGGTAGAAGTTGAAGATGCTGTGGAAGACATCTGGATCCCTGTCAAAGAAGTACTCATTGGTGGCCACAATGTAGTCATCACACAAGTCCAGCTTCATGTTGTGGTCCGTGTAGGTGGCCAGTCGTCCTATTCTGGTCTTTGGATATTTGGCAGCCGTTTTGTAGGCTATCTGGTAGGGCTTACCCCCTACATTGATGTTGATCATGTAGTTCTTCTTGGAGAGTGAAACATGCTTGGAAGAGCAATATATAGCTTTGTCATCCTGTTCTTCTTCGTACTCAGCATAAATGTCGTAGATGTCCCTGCTCAGCTCCTGCATGGAGTTCCATGTCTTCATGCAGCTTTTCTTGGCCAGCGGATAGGCAATCTCCGAGGGTCTTCGATTAATGTCTGAATCCGCAACTTTGTAGTTGGGGAAAAGACTCTGTCTCCTGTTCCACAAGTTGGCCACCTTGCTGATGCTCACCATGGTGATCCCCCCAGACTACACAGCAGACAGAGCGCTCAGATCAGCCAGCATTACTGTTGTCTAATACCCCCCTTTACTGTAACATAAGGGACAAGAGCAGGATGCCTCATGGCCCCATTAATGTTGCTGACTGAGAGGATCCGCGTGCTTACAGGACATCTAAATACCATTATCCCCTGCTGAGCTGCCAGGCTGACATGGTGTTGGCTCTGTGATATATCTCAACAAATGCCCATCATGAATTCATCATCTTTTATTTGATAAACATTTTATGATCCGAGCATAGTACTTAGAACTGATTTGGGTGATTTGAACACAGAAAAGACAACACTCAGTATTGTTTTCCTCACATTTATTTATGAATGCATGGACACTGCCATTCATTAATCTTTTTGCAATCCCTACAGATTACTCAAGGAAGTTATATTGGAAGGCTATGATTGGAAAATACCAATTCGCGTCTTGAGTCTTTGTGAAAAACGACCACACTTTGTGATGACTTTCAAAATACTTTGCAAATTTTTATTTTAGGTTAAGTGTCTTTTTCACATTTACAATTAATTGCTTCTGTTGGTTGTTATTGTGCAATGCTTCAAGATTATAATACTGTAGGGGAACAAAGGAAGGGCTGGTGGATACATAAAAGAGGATAAAGGCTCTAAGCATTAGCCTACTTTGTGATTAGGAGGGGGGTGCAGGGTTTTTCAGAAGTTGAAGTGATTCTAGGCCACAGAATCTAGAAAATTACCTTTTGTTTTGTTTTTTATATCAGACCTACTGTATGTAGATCAATAAGGCTGTGCCATGTCATTAAAAACATTCTCTTACCTAACACGTATAGTGATTTAACCAGATTGGAATTGGAAAAATAACTTTTCTTGCAACTGAGTCCTCGTATGGGTATCAGATTATGTTCCTGCTGATTAACAGCGCCGCCTGACCATAGATGGCATTCTGCAAGGCTACTGTCTGATAACATTATGAACCATTCAGTATATTAACCTTTATTTACCTTCCTGGTGCCAACTACACTTACTAGTTAAAACAATTAAGGATTTAGGTGGTTAAAGCATTTATAGATTTAAATAGAGCTACCAGACTTAAACTAGTCTTGTTAGTGTAGTGTGTCATGAGAACAAGAGGTGAACTGGATTTGTCATGCAAGCCACAGGGAAAGAAAGAAGAGGCCACAGATATATGATATGATATACTGAATGCCAGTGTTCGTCAAGCTTAATGGTTAATAATTTGCCTTTTAAAGCGAGACTGTAACTTTTGGACGAGGAAATAGCACAATCCTCCTCCTGGATAAATTGGATTAATTGACAATAAAATGCACCATTACACAGTTCAGTATACACTCATTTTCTGCTACATTCTCACTTGGTCTCCCTCTGGGTGGCTAATGTTAACTAATGTTATAATATAATATATAGCTCCTTTCACAGACAGTCAAAGAAACAGAGTCACAAAGTGCTTCACGTGATACAATTGTTAAAATAAGTAAAAGTAAAAAAGAAATATTATCAAACTTTAGATATGGTTGTGTAACTGACATTACTGACACTACTGCATTGTCGGCTGTCTTTATGCCTTTTCTCTACTCGTTTTCAAAATGTCATAGATAAAATTTAATTAATAAATAATAATAATTAATTAATAATTAAATTACTGAACAGCAGCCCCTGTAATGAAAGCCATTGAAATATCTAACTAGTAATGTATTATAAATAGCAGATGATATAATTCCTTATACAATGAAATATTACACATAGTGGGTCAAAAGAAAGATGTACTTTGCCTTGCCACTTGGTGCTTTCCATTTACTACACAATGGCAGCCACCCCTGCAGTTCAGTTTTATTATGCAGAAAAAAAGAAGTAAAATTAGTTATAGTCCAGGAAGCAGGATTGTCAAACAAAGCATCAATAGATATCTCCATCGGATTAATATCATCTACTCTCAAGGTCTACGGTTCCCTGTCTGTCACTATTGTCCTCAAGATTTATGGATCAGATTTAGCAGTTGACGTCCCTTCAAAGCTGTTTAGTAAAACAAGAATGTAGGTTATAAACCCTCATGTAGGTTTATAAAGCCTCACACACACACACACACATACACATATATACACACACATACATATATATATATATATATATATATATATATAAATAAGCTGGCCATTGAATTTCATGAACACAAGTTGAAGTACCTTAAGGAATGAAGATCCTCCAAGTAGAGCTGGAAATGAAGATGAAGGAGAGAGAGATGCAACTGTCTCAAATATCACAACAATGAATATGGAATAAAAATTGTTTATTAAATCATTTTTGATGTTTTGGGTGTTTCTTTAATATACCAGACAAATACTTGTAAAATACAGTCATTCACTCATTACATGTGAAAATGTATTAGATCCCAGCAGAAGTGTGACAAGGTAATGTCAAAAGTGACAATGCAAAAGCATCTCTGTAGGCAAGTCGTTCTGTGTGGTCTGTTGTAAATGGAGGTATATCTAGATTGTCATCCTCCTGTATCGGGGGATCTGGGCATCCATGCTGTTTCAGGTAGTTGTGAAGAACGGCTGTTGCAATGATAACGGTGCAGCATCTTCTTGGTTGGAATCTAAGTGTTTTCCGAAGGCACTGAAAGCGACTCTTCCAAACCCCAAACATGCACTCTACTAGTCCCCTAGTGCGCATATGAGCCTGGTTGTAGCGCCTTTGCTCAGTAGTTGTTGGGTGCAAGTATGGTGTAAACAGAAAATTCTTCTGAGCATTCCCACTGTCACCAAGCAATATTCCCTTGTGATCTCCTCTTTCAAAATGAGAACACAGATGAGTTAAGGAAGATCCGGGAATCATGAGTTGCACCTTTCCAACGCGCAACAATGTTTGAAAACTGTAACTGGAGAGTGCATACACCTTGGACATTTATAGAAAACCAGTTCTTGCGGTTCCTGTATTCCTCAGCATCTGGAGAAGAGGGACGTTTTATGGGAATATGGCTTCCATCTACGCAGCCTATAACTCCTGGGAAGTTCCCATATTCATAGAATTGTACCTTGTAGTTTGCCTGGGTCGCAGCATCAGGGAAGTTTATGTAATGTCTTCTCAATTCACAAATAGCCATGCATACTCTGTGAATGACTTTACATACTGTAGGTTCACTGACACCACATAAGTCCCCAGTTTCTCTGTGAAAGGTGCCACATGCCAAAAATCGTAAAGTTATGAGCACCTGCAGACAAACTGCTACAGGCCGTCCTCTTTGGGTAACCGATGAAAGCCTTGGTTCCAAAAGTGAAATGAGATCCACAACATTTACTTTATGCATTCGAAAACGATCTCGAAAACTAATGTCATCAAAGCATTGCAATGGATCACTTCTGTCAGCAAGAACTTGCCTAGCTGGTGGTATTCGTTGTTCTTCATTGACATACTCCAAGTAATCCATGTGTCTTCTTTAACAAACAACTTGTAATCTGAAGTTAAACCTGCCTCCTGGGTGGTTTAATTTAAGCCTCAATTTAGTCCTGAAGTATCTCTGATCTTCCTTCAGGAAATCAGCTTAGTTTATCCAGGACTAGGCCAAGTTTAGGACTATTTTACAACATGACCAAGAAAGTAGATTTCTGTTAGTCTGCGTTAAAAGGCCTTTTCAGTCTAGGACTAGCCTTAATCTCTGTCTGGGAAACCGCCCCAAAATTGCATTACCCTATGAATGAGAGATGTTGACATGTCAAGAGCACAGGTGTAAATAATTATGCTTGCTGGGGAACTTGAATAGAACAGAGCCATCGTTAATGTTATTAGTAACACCTGTCACCTACAATGACAAGTTGAGGGTCACCTGCATCATTTCTCATAGGGCAACGTGATTTCTTATTATAGAGACTTAACATCAGTAGAACGATTAGGATTTTAAATGTTTATGTTCTGTAGGCCTCTAATTATACAAAGATGCATGTTTTATAAGTAGGCTGCAATATGAAATCAACTGTAAATCCTATTCCAGATTTTTCTTTTTTATTATTATTATAGATATGCCTAACATAACAGAAACGTGTACTCACATCCCTGATATTTGATTTCAGGATTCATTACTTTCTAACAGACTCAAATTAAACTTCTCAATGGACATTTTCACCACAGTAGGGCCTGCCAACACTGAGAGCTGCGTAAAGTTAGTTACACCACAGTAAGACCAGAGATAGTGCGAAAATAAAAGCGTCATTCATTTATAAAAAGAATCCTATAAAGATAAACTAGATTGAACACGTGGTGAATCTGTTGATGTATATTCACTGACATGTTGGGACCAACCATTTTTTTTAACAGTCTTTGGAACCAACTAAGGTGATGTCATCGTTGTCTACTTGTGTGAGAATACGTTTTTCAGTAGCCCATATTTTTGTAGCACTGCAGAGCATCTTCTATTTCTACATTCATTTTAAAACCGGGCCATGAAAGCAATGAGTTTGTAAAAAGAAACCAATATTGTTTTGTATAATATACTAAAAGTCATTGTTACAGTAAGACTATCATTGTCTTATTTTGAAAAGCACAACCGGAGGGTATTTATACGGCTAGCCGCGTCTGTTTTCATAGGGAAACCAAGGTTGTTGAGGTCTGTGTTGGGAATAGCAGGTTGAAGGTAGGTGTAGATTCTGTTTTTGTGTATGGACCGCCACGTTCGCGTCAGTGTTCCAGCCTCTAAAAGTCTTTTGTTCAGCAGCTTATCGCATAGGTTAGCGCAAATCAAGATGCAGGCAAGTCAAGACAACTGGTAAAGTGCAAGCTAATTAGCTAGCTTGGTAGATGCTAACAAGGCTAACGCTACCGCCGTTAACGTTACCCGGTTCAGGAGAGTAGGCTGCCGAACTCCCTGATGTTGCTCCATTTGTTTGGTTGTCGAATGTGGATAAGTGGATACATTTAATTCGGTCTTCCTTTTAAGTACATTGTCACAGTTTTGTCGAATCTTAGAAGTACAGTGGCGAATATTTCCTCTGAATGGCTGCGGGGCTTGGGGGTGTTATGGCCCCCCGTAATGTTACATATACAAACACACAGACGGCTTTGCCTACGTTTAACACCATATCCTGCGTTTTAGCTGCTCCCCAGAGGCTAGTTATGAAAATTAAAAAAATATAAGAAAAATATTACTATAGTTAAACTGTATATCTTACTGACTTTAGCTAACAGTACATCTGCAACCGGTTTGTGAACTTCCTCTGGTGATGCATAACTTTACCCAATGTTACTGTCCTGTATTCTGTTGTGACTTATTTTGTATGTGCATGGTTGGAACTGTGAGTCTGAAATTGTTTTTTTTAATATAATAGTTTTCTGTGTCATGTCACTCCGCAGCAATGTGTATAGAAGCAGAAATGTTAAATTGAATAACTAATAATAATGAGGCTAACGTTCTCTTTTGATGACTAACATCAAAACACAAAGTGATTTATCAGCCACAAATGTAATTGTTATGGCTTTAATTGTCAAGTTATTCGATTTGAAGCAAAGGAAAAACACTTTGACAACCATGCAAAAGATATAACTGATATTAATTAGGGATGCTCTTTTTAAGTCAAAAATTGCAACGGGATATCATGACTTAGCGTAAACCTACACGCTACTTTCCTAAAGCCAAGTGGAGTGGTATCTGTACGTATTGTGAGCGACCCTGTGTGTCTACGCTGTAGGCTATACAGCGGACGGCAGTCTACAACGTTGCAGCTTTAACATACACGCCACGTGGCGTGTTATCGCGAGGCTACGGTTGGGGTTAGAAAACGTCACACGCGTAGACCGTTAAAATCGGGTTGTGTTTAGGAAAATAACTGGTTGGGATTAGGAAAAGAAGAACGGGGTTAGCTCTGGGAAACACAAGTTGGGTTTAGGAAAAGAACAACTGGGTTGGGTTTAGGAAAACAAAAAAACGTGGAAAGGAAACCTTGCACGCGGGACGCGATCCCCGCTCTTCTGGATGAAAGTCCTGTGTTTTACCCATCCTCCACCCCGACCAACATCCCTACGCCTTTTCATACTACTCGCTAGGGCGTCCATTCACACGCAATCGCAAGGTAATGTAAGTCAAGGGAGGCCTAAAAAGCGAGTATGCGTGTTGATAACACGCCAATAATGGCATACGAATTGGCGTGTCATACATACGCCATTTCATGAGATCAGTCTGGAAATTGCATGTACTCAAGTCCAGTCTTACTCGGGCATTGTCACCAGTAGTATAGAAATGCATGCAGAACAATGCACATCAGAGCCCATGTTTTTCTATAATACAATATTAAACTGACTATATGTAGAATTGTCTGGCTTTCGCGACCAAATGTGCGATTGTGTTTGTTTATGTAAATTACCTGTTAAAATAACATAACTTAAACAAAGGAAATAAACTGGAAACACAGCTCACAGGAAATTGTACCAATAATGTAATGTAACCTTGTTGACTTGCGTTGCAGATGATGTGGGGTAGCTGTGGAGCTTTATTTCTACTGGACAAATTGTAGAAATGCATATATTTAATGTATTTCTTTTCTCATACTCTCATACCAATTCAACCAAAAACAACAAAAGTAAATAATACCCACTAACTGCTTGGCTGTTTTTTCAGAGGATATTCTATTTTGGCTGCTGGTTTTATTTTAGAAAAAAAATCATGGTTACAAGAGCAACATGTAAAGACCCAGTTAAAAGTATATTTAAATGGATGGAGAAGAAAAGACTAAACTGATTTACAAATTCTATTGATGTGGAGAGCAAATGTCCGTGACTCAAGGGCTGCGGTCGAATAATCAATTTTGCTTAGGAAGGTTCCTTACGGAGTGAAATGACCTGGAAGTAGTTAAGTGGTTGCCATGATAACAGCCGTTTGTATTGTCTAAATGGTAAGGAAAGGTGCTTCAATGCTTCCCACAAGTCCTTGCGGCGCATCACCATTTGGCCATCCATAATCAGAATATTAAGGAGCGCGGTAGCGCCGGCAGCAGTAATCCCGTGCATACAATTTTATTTTCTGTGAGACATTGCAACCTATCATATAATTATGATAATGCACTGTTTGAGTGGTTTAATAAACCGGTTAATGCGAAAGTCTCCGACTGTAAAATTACAGTGAGCATGCATACAGAACTATGAATGAATGGATCGCTGAATCCAAGTTACACAGCACACTGGACATGGGTTTATATTTTAGCCCAGAGCAGCGTCTGAAACAAGTTCGCCCCTCGGGGGCTTTTTTTCGATAGGCCTATACTGTATGTTTTGTTAAGTCACTACAGTTATGACTACATTATTTTTGATCATGTGTGAAAGTATGAATATTATGTGAGACTGCGCGGATCAGCTCTTATGGCATCCGATTCACTACCTTAAATAATCCACCCAAACAAGTTTTTTTCACTACCCTCTTCAGTCCCTGTAGGCTATTGCTTTTTTAAATGAGGTATTGATTTGAGTGTTTTTATTAAAGATTTACTTTAAACGTTTCCAAGCATGCAGTAATGTCACTGCCGCTGATAGTGTGGGACATTTAACCCTTGTGTTGTCTTCCCGTCGACCACGTGACTTTTTGTTTTTCTGGGTCAAAATTTTAAATAAGGGGCAACATCTAGCTCACCCAGTAGGAGCGTGTGCCCCATTTAGGTGGAGTCCTTTGCAGCGGCCCGGGATTAAATCCAACCTGCGGCCCTTTGCTGCGTGTCCTCCCATATCTTTCACTCCAACCTTTCCTGTCTATCCACTGTTACTATCAAATAAATGTAAAAGCCCCCCCCCCCCAAAAAAATCTTTAAATGGTTTTTTTTCTTTTATCGCTATTCCCGGTTTTTGTCACTTTTTCCGATGTTTCTGTTGATTTATTGATTTTATTTATTTATTTATTTTTCTGTATTTTTTTTTTGAGGGGGGGGATGTTTTTTAATCTTCTTTTCAACATTTTTTTATAATCTTTTTTTTTTTTTTTTTTTTAACATAAAAAATTAGATTTTCATAGTAAAGGGGTGTCAATGGGATTTTGAGCTTCTATGTATGTCTTATTTACCCACCGAACTGTTATTCAACTATGACAGGGTAAAATCGGTTTTGCATTCTATTGCCCCTTTAAACGGGCCAAATCCTTCCCTTTTTTAAAACCCATCTATATACCCTGTGACAGTTTTGAAACAATAGAAATAAAATTGACAATTTCTATTTTTTCTTTTTTATTTCTATAGTGCCTGATGCAAATGTGGAAATTGACAAGAAAACTCTTTTGAAGAATAAAGACTCTTTCCATTTTGTCTAGCCCTGGTTTTTCTGTCTCTGCATTCTAATAGGAAATAGTGTAATAGATAGGCCTGTCACGATAACAAATTTTGCTGGACGATAAATTGTCCCAGAAATTATTGCGTAAACGATAATATTGTCGTTCTGAGACCATTTTTATCTAATATAATAATAATAATGGCATAATAATGCAGGTACACCTTTTCACAGATCAATAAACTATTATTTCTAAAGAATATCTAACACTGGAAACGGAAGACGTTTTAAATCTCCACAATATGGCTTTGATTTTAGTATGTCTTTAACGCTGTTATACAGTTGTGGAATTACCGTTTGACACGTATGTTCTCCCAGGCAATTCGTACTGGCTGTAAAATGTTTGCTGCATTCGTCGAGTGTTGTGCGATAGATTACAGACTCTGTACTACATTTAACAATTATTTATGAAACTCATTAACTCATTACATTTAATTAATAAATTATATCTATGTCATATCTGCCACATGGTGAGTAAATGTTTGTAACAAAATAGTTCTGTTTTTCAGCCTTCATTTTGGTGAAAGTACAGCTACGTTTTTTTTCTGCTGTCTGCATGTCGGAGCTTTGCGGGGGCGGGTACACACACACACACACACACACACACACACACACACACACACACACACACACACACACACACACACACACACACACACACACACACACACACACACACTCTCTTTTCCTTTGAAAAATTATTGACTATCGCGACAGGCCTAATAATAGAGTAACCTAGGAAGTTCATGACATCATAAGAGCTATCTGACACACTGTCATTAAGTGATTGATTACCATTAATAATTGAAAAACAGATTTGTTGTGTCTAGGTTTCCTGTACCCCAACAATAATCGGGAAAGATGGATATAGTTTTTTTTTTTTTTTTTTTTTTTTTATGGTTTAAAAAAAATTGCTCTACCCATGAGTTTGACCTTTCATTTGGATTAGTTCAAGATAAGTTTGTGTTCGTGTATATGTTCCCTCTGAGCAAAGGACACACTTGTGACGACGTCCGTTGTGTAAAATGATATGTGTTGTCCCGCACTTCCCTCCACCACAGGGCTGACCTTGGCATGCTCACAAGGGTACACTTTGCCTCGACAGTACAGCTGGCAGCTCAGGGTGGCTGCTGACTCTCGGTCTCTTTTTTTTAAAATGAGTCGGAAAGCCGACAGCAAAGAACTTTACTTTTGATGTTACCAAACCAAGTGAAATGTTCTCCCCTCGTCTTTAAATGGTCCTAAATAGATACTAGAGTAGCCTACTCCCTTGTTTACTGCTGCACTGGCAATGAATGAAATGCAGAATAGAATTGAACTAAGACCATCTGTCTCCACAAAATCATCTGTTGGGCTATTGGTGGTACTTATTTGCAGGGTGTTAACTACGGGGGAGCTAGGGTGAGCTTGGCTCCCCTTAACAAGACAGGCTCCTCTGAAAACGTGATTTGTGAAATTTTGGGGGGGGGGGGAGGTCTCTCTAAAGATATTAACTGTGTCATTTTGACATGCAATTTCCGTTTTGTGTAATGTGATCATCGTTGATTATGTGTAAAATTGCAAAAATATCATTCATTCATGCATGATGGCGATTTTTAAATCTAATTCACTTCAATAAAGAACTGTATGCTATTGTCATGAGCATCAAGGCGTGGCGGTGCAAATTCAACTCATGTTTAGTACATGTTAACTCAAATATTTGTAGAAAAAATATAAACATTGGAGGTCATTAATCGGAGCGCAAAGTCCTTGAAATCCATTCTGCAGTTAGCATTGTATAGCCATGGCAAAAAGAAAACAAGGCAGTTTAATTTTTTGTTTGCTAAGAAATTGTGTAGCAACGACGTTAATAGCACGACCGATTCACCTGCTGCAAGCCCTGTTAGATCCTAACCCCTCTTGCTCCTCTCCCCCATTTTTAAATTGGAACAGCCAGCAGTGGAGAGACAGGAAGAGCCGATGTACATGGCTGTTTGTTAACCCTTGTGTCGTCTTTAACCCTCGAGGGAGATTATCTATTGATTGATGGAATAGCTGACCATATAACTCCTTTTGCCATCCATCCATCCATCTTCGTCCGCTTATCCGGTGTCGGGTCGCGGGGGAAGCAGCTCCAGCAGGGGACCCCAAACTTCCCTTTCCCGAGCAACATTAACCAGCTCCGACTGGGGGATCCCGAGGCGTTCCCAGGCCAGGTTGGAGATATAATCCCTCCACCTAGTCCTGGGTCTTCCCCGAGGCCTCCTCCCAGCTGGACGTGCCTGGAACACCTCCCTAGGGAGGCGCCCAGGGGGCATCCTTACCAGATGCCCAAACCACCTCAACTGGCTCCTTTTGACGCAAAGGAGCAGCGGCTCTACTCCGAGCTCCTCACGGATGACTGAGCTTCTCACCCTATCTCTAAGGGAGACGCCAGCCACCCTCCTGAGGAAACCCATTTCAGCCGCTTGTACCCTGGATCTCGTTCTTTCGGTCGTGACCCAGCCTTCATGACCATAGGTGAGGGTAGGAACCAAAACTGACCGGTAGATCGAGAGCTTTGCCTTCTGGCTCAGCTCTCTTTTCGTCACAACGGTGCGATAGATTGAATGCAATACCGCACCCGCTGCGCCGATTCTCCGACCAATCTCCCGCTCCATTGTCCCCTCACTCGCGAACAAAACCCCAAGGTACTTGAACTCCTTCACTTGGGGTAAGGACTCATTCCCTACCTGGAGAAGGCATTCCATTGGTTTCCTGCTGAGAACCATGGCCTCAGATTTAGAGGTGCTGATCCTCATCCCAACCGTTTCACACTCTGTTGCGAACAGATCCAGTGAGTGCTGAAGGTCACAGGCCGATGATGCCATCAGGACCACATCATCTGCAAAGAGCAGCGATGAGATCCCCAGCCCACCGAACTGCAACCCCTCCCCACCCCGACTACGCCTCGATATCCTTTCCATAAATATTACAAACAGGATTGGTGACAAAGCGCAGCCCTGGCGGAGGCCAACCCTCACCTGAAACGAGTCCGACTTACTGCCGAGAACCTGGACACAGCTCTCACTTTGGTCGTACAGAGATTGGATGGCCCTGAGTAGAGACCCCCTCACCCCATACTCCTGCAGCACCTCCCACAGTATCTCCCGGGGCACCCGGTCATACGCCTTCTCCAAATCCACAAAACACATGTAGACCGGTTGGGCATACTCCCAGGCTCCCTCCAGGATCCTTGCGAGAGTGAAGAGCTGGTCCGTTGTTCCACGACCAGGACGGAATCCGCATTGTTCCTCCTCAACCCGAGGTTCGACTATCGGCCAAACCCTCCTTTCCAGCACCTTGGAGTAGACTTTACCAGGGAGGCTGAGAAGTGTGATACCCCTGTAATTGGCACACACCCTCTGGTCCCCCTTTTTAAAAAGGGGAACCACCACCCCAGTCTGCCACTCCTTTGGCACCGTCCCAGACTTCCACGCAATGTTGAAGAGGCGTGTCAACCAGGACAGCCCCTCCACACCCAGAGCCTTGAGCATTTCTGCCTTCTGCATCTTGAGCAAAGTCACACTTGGCCATTGCCTGCATCCTTTTGGTTTTAGTCAGAATAGTTGCAAGTAACAGCTGCATGTTTTTCACTTCACCTTTTCACATTTTAATAGCAAAGTTCTTGTTTTTTCAGGCTCGAGGCAATTCTAGGTGTAACTTCCAATACACTTTTGTTAGCAGAGTAAAGTTGAAGCTCAAACGGAACATGTGAGAGGCCATTACCCCCCCCCATCCCCCCAGCCTAATTGAACTGAGGAATTATGGTATTCTTCGGTAGCCTGAGTAACTTTTTAACAGTTGTTCAAAGACATCCTATGAGACTATTTGAGGGTGGCTGTTTACTGTTTGACCTATCAATTCCTGTCGATAAAGTGTAATAGGGTAAATCCAGTATAGTGCATGTATACACTTGTAGCTATTATGTGTCATTGTAAGTCGCAAGCGCAAAAGTGGGCTCCCCAAAGGCCACGGTATAGTTCGATCACTGCTTATTTGTGCTTTGGAATGTCACGATACGAAACAATCAAAAGATACCTTTCCTTATTTCTCACAAAACTCTACTTCTGATTGTGTACAGCTGGACTGGAGTATGCGACAAAGTTCACTGTGCAGACAGCCCCACCCATTTCCAACACGTGACGTAATTGGTATGCATCGCTCCTGGGTTATAACCTAGGTCGTCTCTGAATGGACATGGCCAGGAGTCAACCTGTGTTGACTGGCTTGGCTTTAAACTGACAATTGAAGGGGTTGAACACAGATCAGATAACCCTGGTCATTGGCGTGAAAGAGGTCGTGCAGTAAACGCCAGGTTTCGTTTTAGCCATTCAGAATCCAAAGTGCAAGAGTTTCTCATCATAAACACAATTCTCCACTTATGTTTAACAATGACGGAGGGAAAACTTGATCCAAGAAGAGGCTGAGATTGAAGTTTGTCTAATAATAGGCATGAAGTTGACTGCACCGGTTCAACAATTTGCCTTCTTTTATTAGCTCCTTTTTTTTTTTTTTTTTTTTTTTTTTTTTTTTTTTTATTACAGGCCTATGAGAAAAGATTCAAAGATTCACAGCAATGTTAAATGTTTCTGCAATTGAATTTTCTGAGTAGTACGACATACAGACCACTTATTTCCTGTTGAACAGGCACAGAAAGTACGTGCGTATCGGCACGTCACCAGATCAACTGTAGTCTGCTGTGTCAGTACAGAAGACGTGAGACGGTTTGTTTTTGGTGCGTTCTCATTCTTTGAAGTCAGCTTTGTATGTCAAAGGCCCAAATACAATACAAAGGCCCAAATACAATACAGCTGTGTGTGTGTGTGTGTGTTTTGTGTGTGTGTGTGCAACTGTGTGATGTGTGTGTGTGTGTGTGTGTGTGTGTGTGTGTGTGTGTGTGTGTGTGTGTGTGTGTGTGTGTGTGTGTGAGATATGGCATAAGTGTTGTCTTTTCCTGGTTTTAAAGGCTTCATTACAGTAAAGTGATGTCATTTTCTGAACTTACCAGACTGTAACTGTTATATTATTTGCCTTCACCCACTCACCGTCATTATATCCACATTACTGATGATTATTTATCAAAAAATCTCATTGATTAACTATTTTGTGAAAGCAACAATAGTCAACCCTACAATATCGTTGCGGTATCAAGGTATTTGGTCAAAAATATCGTGCTATTTGATTTTCTCCATATCGCCCAGCCCTAGTTAGTAACCCTAAAGGCTCTATATAATTGCAGTCCATTTTACTGAAAGTGTAATTTTCATACATTTAGTAAAACCTTCACCTCCTTTTCTTTCAGGTTGCTGCTGGCTGCAGGTCTCTGTGGAGCAGAAGAGCATTCCCCCTTTTTTCCTCATGTCCCCCCCTGTGTGTTTCCCTGTGTGTTAGTGACCGCGCACCCCCACCTACCCCCCCCCCCCCCACCTGATCCCTCCTGTCGTGTTGCCACTCCAGCCTGAAGCCCCCCTCTCACCCCATGCTTGGGACAAAGCCAGCTCACTGCCAGCCCAATGACTGCCTGGATCGTCCTGCCTGTCAGCCTGTCTGCCTTCTCCATCACAGGAATATGGATAGTGTGAGTTACAGCAACTCTTGACTGTCACAAAGGCTCTCACACTGAAACATAATGTGTTCACATTCTCAGGTGTACAGATGGGGCAACAAGTAATAATGTGTTGGGCTTGTGTTACTGGGTATCACAAGCTATTTACACAATAAAAAAATAAAAAATGTAAGCTGGAAATTGCAAACAGGAATATTCAAATATTATACTGAGATATTTGCTCTGTCAATTAATATTTGAGTATATTCACATGCTCCAGTTAATATCCTTTGATGTTGAATGACTTTTTTTTTTTTTTTTTTTTTCTGAAGCCCAGTATAATCTTCTTTCTTGATAACTTCACCTTGGATCCTCAGGGATTAGAGCAGTGTGTTTGACATTTGCCACTTCTTGCGTTTATATTATGGTGTGTTCTTGCTCCCCAGGTATGCCATGGCTGTGATGAATCACCATGTTTGTCCTGTGGAGAACTGGTGAGTGATTTTTTTTTTTTTTTTTTTTTTTTTTCCTCCCCTTGATTCGAGAAATTGGGCACAAGACATTTTAATTTTAGTTTTTATCTGGACATCTGGTCACAGCTACCAGTGGAGAATGAACTGAATTCATTGTGTCCTTGCTCCAGGTCTTACAACGTAACCTGCACAGAGGAGCTACCGCGACCAGGCTTTCCCAAGACGTGCTGCACCATCCAGGACATCCCCCTCATCAGGTCTGCTATTCGACCTCCTCGTTGTTTCTCCAGAATACAAAATCAATTTTGTGTCAGCAAAGGCCGTGAGGCATGCATTAGCACCTTGTTATGTTGTGGCTGTGTGACCGTCATTAACCCACGCTTTGCATAAACTGCATTAGTGTAATCTGCAAATAAGCCTCTAACCACAGGCCAGTACAAAGGCACTCTTGCAAAAAAAAAGGCATCATGAGACTGGCAGGCTTTTTTTTTTTTTTTTTTTTTTTCTCCCAGTGTACCGGTATGTAGAAGAAAGACCTTAAGGTGTGTGTGTGTGTGTGTCCCCTTTATTTGTTCCTATATATTTTGATTGCACATGGCAATTTGTCCTGGTAGAAATTCGGACAGATGGCAAAGGGACTGTGGCCTTGCATACAGTGATATGTGTGGGTATAGGTTATTCTCCTACCTTTTTTAATACTGAGATCTGTTTTGTCTTAATGTGTTACAGTAAATGTGGCTCCTTCCCTCCTGAAAGCTGCCTGTTCAGCTTGATTGGCAACGTTGGAGCCTTCATGGGTAAGACCTCATTCTAACTGAAATTAAAACCGCGCACGCACGCACATGGTGTCTGCAAGAGTAATTTATTTAAAGAAATGTATGCCATTTTTGTAAATATGCCAATTTGAGTTTTTTTTTTTTTTTTCTCCCACAAAAAAATACATTGCCAAGAGTTAGATGAGATTGAATCCACTCATGTCTGTACAGTAAATATGAAGCTACTGCCAGAATATGGTTAGCTTAGCATAGTTTAAAGGGACAGTTCACACCAAAATCAAAGATACATATTTTCCCTCTTACCTGTAGTTCTATTAATCAGTCTAGATTGTTTTGGTGTGAGTTGCCCAGTGGGATATCGGCCGTAGAGATGTCTGTGATGTTGTGAGCAGTTGTGTAGGAACTATTTCTTTCTACCATAGTTCCCACATGGAACTGGTCAGTTTCTACTACTAGGTATGTGTATATTGAGTAACTGGGTCATGACTTCTGGAAATTGCATTTGAATTTAAAGAGAAAAAAAACCCGTTGGTGCTTTGAGCACCACAAGCCAAGTGCCATCTAGTTCCATTATATTGGAGAGAAGGCAGACATCTCTACGACCAGTATCTCCAACACTGGGCAACTGGCTCTGGTTTTCCTACTGGTACCGCCAAAGCTCACTTATAAATAAAGATGTGGTTTTAATGTGCTGGACCATTTCTTTGCTGGGGGCAGTGACATCCATGTTGCCAGGCAACCAGTGGAGACTCCAGGAAGTCACTGTGTCTGGAGAGAGAAATAGTTTCAACACATAACTCCCCATAACTTGAACTTGCCTGCTTTTGTACAGATTAACCAAGCAGATATAAAATATAATATGTTAAATTAGCGGGCTTTGGAAGAACAGAACACCAGGCTCGCTGTCTACGGTCTTTGTGCTAAGCTAAGCTAATTGTCTCCTGGCTGTAGCTTCATATTCAGTGTACAGACATATGAGAGTGGTATCAATCTTCTCATCCAACTCCGCAAGAAAGAGAATAAGCATTTTTTCCCAAAATGCGGAATAATTCCTTAATAACTGATTTCCCTGTGTATTATCCCTTGACCAAAAAATTGTAAAAAGTTTAAATAATCATTAATTTGTGTACTATAATATAGTACATCCATAAATATGGAGTGTTGTACTGTAAAAATCCATTGTACATATTTTTTCAATATCCAATGTAAAATTGCCGATGTGCAATTTTCTCTAAGTACAGTCAAAGTGCTTCCTCCTGCTCTTCAACACAAAGGCAATGAATGGATGTAGCGGAGGTAAAAGGTGTTTGATCATGTGTTCTATTAATCGTCCATGGTGCCCACAGACCTCAGCCACTAGCCTCCAAGAAATACAGAGGTGCTTCAAATAGCCTGTGCTCTCTAATCAATAATGAATGCGGCTCCCCCACCACTCAGCTCTGGACCACTCTCTATCAATACATTATTCACATAAATTTTCTTCTATGTATTTACATTTTTTCCATAATTTTAAGTTCTACACCCAATTTCTGTCCTTTTTTATTCTGTGTGTTCTCAGCTCCCTTCTCTCTCTCACTAGTGTATATTCTGCCTGGATGCTCTAGTTGTGATCTTTGACTTCCTTGCCGTTGGTAACGCTGTGTTTTACTGTTTCACTGCCTCGGTGGTAGTACTGTAACCGACAGCAACCTGCAGGATTATAGTTTTTTTGAACGGTGTCTGTATGCTAAGCCTTTCAAGAAAAGTATCCCCTCATGCAACCAGAGATGTCAATCGCTTACACAACACGGGCTCTGTGAGACCACAGTAAAAGCAAATCAGATAGTCGAACATCAGCAGACTGGGTGCAGTCACATGACAGTCCGCCAGCTTATAGGTCAAACTATAAATAAGAGCATCCTGTTTTTTAAAGCATTTTGGGATCTTAAAAATGTGCGTATGATGCCTTCAAATTTCTGATTTTTTTTTTTTTTTTTTTTTTTTTTTTGTCCCCATTCGGTATGAAAGAAGAATTAACTAAACCATGGTGTTTAGTTTCACATCCAAAGGCGTTTACAGTTGTATTTTGTGGTTGTGTGTGATGGATGCAGTGTAAATGGGTATGTGTTCGCCTGTGTCCTGCAGTGGTGATGGTGTGCCTTCTGCGCTACGCCCAGGTGATCGAACACAGCCACCGATGTTGGGTCAACACCAGCGCTCTGGTGTCCGGCTGCACCAATGCTTTGGGCCTGGTCATGGTGGGCAACTTCCAGGTAAATATGAATAAAATTCAAATTTGGCTTCTTTTGTTGGACCTCGGGACAAGTGGAAACGACCCCTCTGACTGTATGTATGGTTCTGTCTGTCAGGTTGATCACGCCAAATCTCTACACTACGTGGGTGCCGGGGTGGCGTTTCCAGCAGGGCTGCTGTTTGTGTGCCTGCAGTGTGTGCTCACCTACCGGGTGGCTGTGACCGCCCTCGACTACTGGATGGCCCATTTCAGAGTGGCTCTGGCACTGGGAGCCATGGTCTCCCTCGTCCTCAGTATCCTTTACTTACTAGTGTGACATCCCCTTTGTTATGCAGATACAGTAGTTATGTACTGTATGTTATATCGAAACACAATGTTTGATAAACGTGGTTTTGTATGTGTATTTTGACTTCTTTTAGTACCTTTTTTATTTTATTTTTTTTATAGAACTTTTGATCACTCCTACGCTAACGCGTCATATCAAGAAAAGCACAGTTGTAACAAATAACTGTAACGTCATTAAAGCTACATTGTGTAAGAATTTCTCCCATCTAGCGGTGAAATAGCATATGACAACCAACTGAATATTACTTTCTAGCCCCTCCCATTCTGAGTGCGTTTTAACTCCTATGGTGGCCGAACCCGAAAATTAGCTCTTAGTATCTCCATTGGTTACACGCAGCTTTTCTAGCCACTCCAATATTAACTTTGGTCTTGTTGTTTTGCCTGTCGCGTTGTCTTTTTTTTTATCCTCTTTTTCGCTTCCTTGGCGACTCCGTACATGTCCTAGAGAATCTTCAACAGGCTTTCAAATCTGCCAGCAGTTGGGAGTAATCTCCCAGCTGGCATTTGTCACGGTGCCACAGAGTGTAAAAGCACGAAAGGCGGAGGTATGTCCCTCTTTGGCTAATATATTTCAAAGATGGAGGCCCGCTCGTATGTATTCTGAATGGCAGATTCTACACTTATGAGAATACTTTGATTAGTTGGTGGGAGTAATTGCACATATTTGTGAAAGAACAGTTTTTTTTTTGTTGCTAAGAATCAACTCAAAAAAGGAAACGATGATTTAAGGTTACCCAGTTCGAGGGCCCTGATATTGTTGGTCCTCGCACACTGGAATGACTAATTGGCCTCAGCCATCGTTTACATTATTGTTGTTTACAACCTGATTTTAAACAGATTTTTCTTCATATTAAAAATCATGTGATGCAGTTCAAAATGAAGGAATAGGTTGTGGAGGTTGGATGTGTAACTGCTTGCTTGTTTGTATAGCTCCACCCTGTTACAGGCCTTATTAGCTAGCCCCGTCATGGCGCCACTTTGCCGTCCTCCTGAGACCAGTGCACTCCCAGTCCAGTCAGGTGCTGGCATGCTGTTAAAACACTGGACAGACCTCTGGTTTTCTTCTCCTTTTCACTCCACTAACTTTGAAACGGACTACTGCGCAGCTTAAGATGTTAGTCCTTCAACTTTTGAGACCGGAAAGCAAGGCCACGATAACATCTGTCTGGGCTCACTTTAATCCCCCTCCCGTCCTCTTGTTTACCAACGGCCATGCTGATGGCTTCACTTTCTCTGGGGGCCTCTCTTCCCTGCCTGCCTCTCGGTGGCTTCCGGGATGACCGTTTTTCCTTCCACCGCTCATTGTTATGTCAATTTATTCCTTTCTGCCTTCTCCTCTTCTGTTTGGTGACGGGGTAAATGTACTGCTTTCACTGACGACCTATTTTTAAACCGGTCTGTTTAATGGAGCTGCAAAGGCAATTTCATTTTAACCCTATTTTCCCTATGAGTTGTATATCTCATCCCATTATATCATGGATTTGGCTCAGGCTTCTGTGGGAAAGGAAAAGGAACTCTATTTGTTTTTGCTCATGCATGTACCAGAGATGTTTTGTCCTCCTTAACTTGCCCCTCCCCCCAGGCGGCATCTTCTTCATCCACGAGAGCTTCGTCCTGCAGCACGCTGCAGCCATCTGCGAGTGGGTCTTCACAGTGGACATCCTGGTTTTCTACGGCACCTTCACCTACGAGTTTGGCACCGTCACCAGCGAGACCATGATGACGGGCCTGCAGCAGTGTCACCACCACGGCTCAGGGGTTATCATGGGAGCCAGGGCCCGGGACTCAATACTAGGTGGGACGACTAAGGGCCTCAAGTCCCCCGGGGGGAGCAGCACATCCATACATCTCAACTGTACCCCGGAGAGCATAGCCATGTTGTAGCTCTGCCCACTGCAGAGGTGCTTCATGGGCTCCCACAGGTAGGCAGGATGACAGTGGCAGCATGTGGAGGAAGCGAGGATGTTCTGATCTCTTTAACAACTACAGGATATCCCATCTGTAATTCTGTACTATCTATTTTTTTTTCTTCTTCTTTTCTTCCAATGTTGGTGCAAGCTGCTACAGTCAAGTGTCCTGTAGCGATGTTAAGAGGAGGCTGAATGTGTGAAGCCAGTCGGAGTACAGGAGTTTCCTGAACTACAATTTTTTTTTTTTTTTTCTTTCTTTACTTTTTATAACTGCATCACTGGTGTGCCCACAAAGATCCCCCCCCCTCCCTGTCCAGACACTCCTTCATGAACGACCCAATGCTTTGCGTGGCCCACCTGTTTTGGCCTTTTGCTTATCTCTGCACGGCTACACTTTTTGAATGAGAGAACAACAATTTATGTTATGAGTATTTGGATTTGCGTAGTAAGTAGAAACATATTGAATGTTTTGAGAAGTGAATAGTTAACAGTTTTGTATGTTTTACAGGCTTTAAGCGTATGGCCTTTTTTAAATCAATCAAGCATAAATGATCTGTCAAATGATCGGCAAAAAATCATTCATTTTACTCGACAATTTCATTTGGTTGCGCAAACTTTGATGGCATTTTTGGATTATCTTGCAAACTATGTGTACCTTGAGCCACTATCATTCTTAAGATCACTTTCTAGGTCATTGACATGCAAGAGCAGAATGTCTATGTAGAACAGCTCTGCTCTGTTGTAATGACGAGGACCGTGTGCATCTCAATCACTTTTATCTGAGAATCTCTGAAGTCGTCTCCCTTGATGTCATTCCGTTATTGTCCCACATGTTGCATGATCTGAGGATTTCTTTGTAACCTTTTACATTTCATGCTACTTTTTTTTTTTTTTTTTTTTTTTTTTACTTGTCGGTCCTGTCTGGTGCAATAATTGCCATCAATCTTCTGATCATTTCTGCTCCACTGGGGGTGTATGATGCCTTTTTCAGTGTGTTGGAGTTGAACACGGGGTGTATTTGACACCAAGACATTTTGAAGTGACCTACATCTTGTATAGTAAAACAAATGGATGCGTAAAGGTAAAAACTATAATCTGACTAACACAATTCCAGAATAATGTAGTTGTATAGTTCTTGCCCCTACACTAGTCTCTCATTACCAGACCTAGCTCCACAGTGGCCTGGCTACACTGCTGATCTGTTCTGGGATAGGGCTGCGTCAGGTGCGTGAGAGACGCATTGATATCAGGCTTTATCCAAGCAATGTACATCCGTGTAGCCAGACTACCCACACACTGATATGATTCCAGACCGGACCCTTGGAAGCCTTATTTGAGTTTTGCGAACATGTTTTCTGTTAAATATGAAGCTATCTCAAGCCTTCTCGGTAGCGTAAGGGGACGTTTTGTTCACAGGAGTAAACTGAGAGGTGAACATAATGTTTGTAGACCTTGTGCCATAAACCTAATGGTGTCAACGCAGTGTTACAAACCGACAATAGCATACAGGCTGTAGACTGAAGGGACTGCGTGTCCTATGTTAAGGTTGTGTATGATTCCCTGTTGCCAATTTCTCTTTATAATGATATTTACAGTTGTGAATTAGCTTCACACCAGACTGCCACAAACTACCAATGCTCAAATTAAAGCTGACTAATGCCACACAATTTAGGTTACGCTCACAGGAAGTTTTTGTTGGAGTGAGCGAGCCGTTGGAGAAGTATGTTTCATAACACACAGTATTCTGCCCTCTGCGTAGTGTTGATTTTTTTTTTTTTTTTTTTTTTTTATAAATGTCTAACCACTGGATGCCAGCAATACGTTATTGAAAAGGTCACATCACCTACCTCTTATCTTCTGTGGGTTTGATGTTCTGAAGAAAAAGCTAGAAGTCCTACGTGTTTTCCATCTTACAACTGTTTGAGGTTGAGGAAAGTATTTAATGTAATGGCAGCTCAGCAGGCCATAACTCAATCCACACAGTCTCAGCATGTGGCAGGACAGTGGATCTGCTGTTACGAGCTGCGTTATCACGTGTCAGGTCAGTTTTCTTTACTTTTTTGTGCAAATGATTTAACTTCCAAATCTTTTATGGGACTGCAGCAATCCTGTGTTCTGCAAATCTTGCCAAAAAGGAATGGAATCCACTGGAGTTATAATTGGTTTTCTGTGTGTCAGCAGTAGGTGTATGAATTGGTATGAGTGCACTGTTCTAGCCTTATCCCTCGTACTGTGCCAGGGGAATGTTCAGATCTTTTCTTTTTAATCTTGTGTTCAGCTGTAGCCTGTTTCACCAAACTGTAACTAAGTCACACTGTGACTACAAATGGCAGCTTGTATGAGCCCTCATCAGGGTTGGATTTATTATGTAACATCTATTCCATAATACCATCTTCCACAGGCCAACATTTTAAAGGTGGATTTTACTTCTTGTTTTTTTTCCTTTCTTTGTCCAAATGTACACACTTTGTTGGTGGGAGAATCCTATATTACAAAAGGCTGCCTGACCTGTACATGTCTTGAACTCTTGCAACAGCAACACAGAAACAATGTCTATAAAAATGTATGTCATGTTTAGAAAAATATGTAAAAGAATGGTAATGGAGTCGAGAAATCCCACAAAACAAGTCGACAACACAGATTATTGTTTCCTTTTTATAAATTCTATAAATATGTATGATTTGTCTATCATTTAGGTATTTTCATTTGACAGAGATTTATATTCAAATATGAAATAAAAATGATAAATTATTGTTTTGCATGGGTTGTTTTTTTTTTAAACTGAAATCTTATGAACTTATACACAACCAAATTATCAGTAAATTCCTGTTAAGAGCATACAGTACTTGTTATACAGTGTGGAATACTATTAACCATAGTAATCCTAAATTATGGTTAATAGTCTTTGGGGGTTAGATAGATAGATAGATAGATAGATAGATAGATAGATAGATAGATAGATAGATATAGGCAAGCAGAAATGGAAAAGTTTGGCAAAGCAGACAACAAAGAATTGTTTGGTGAACTTGCATACATCCATCCATACTGCTGGTTAGAATGCCCACCCTCCACCCCCCCCAAGCAGAGCAGTGTAAGGTCAGCAGGTCCAATATTGTGGGTTAGCACATGTGCACCAACAGCAGACATGGGGTTTTCCCAGATTATTGCTGTGGTATGGAAGGTGTATAAACCAACATGTGCTGTAGAAGAATCCGATCCAGCCCATCCTGGTGATGTTACTAATTGTTCCGCTGTCTAGGCAAGAAGACGAGATGCTTTCTCAAACGTCAAAACGACATGAGACAAATTAAAGGGGA